>NC_080190.1:148396235-148699265 GCF_030028045.1 Hippopotamus amphibius kiboko | reverse complement strand
ATATTTATTTATACATTGCTAGCACTCAATAAATATTTGTTGAATAAGTGGATATTAACCTGACTTCTAATCTGGTCGTAAACTTGAAGTTTCCAGGATTTGGGGGGCTTTATTTCTCTCTTCTTTCTTCCTTAGATCAAATCTCTACGTGGTTGCTTGGTATATCCAACTTTTTACCTTCTATACTGAAATTATTTTTTATCTCTGTTTTAAGAATATTTTTGTGTGTGCTTAAATTCTTAATACTCTCATTTTTGTTTGGCTTTTAGTGCTTCCACATGCCTGTTCTAGAGGGTGAATAACAGATTGAAGACTTTAAAAATTACAAAATTGCTATTGCTTATGAGCATTAATAAAACACTAATATGGTTTAATGATCTCGAGTGCATATCAGAAAGTGGAAAAGTGTCCATGAGTATTTTTCTTAACAGTAGTTGTGGTGGTGGTGGTGGGCACGGAACTAGAAAAACTCTAGAAATTAAATGCTAGGGAAATAGTTGGGAGGAAAAGAAGATGAAACTATCAAACTATTCATGTAGTCCATCTGCTCAGTTCTACAGCATAACAATCATATAGGGAAGTTATATGATCAGGTTTACATTTTAGACAAATTACTTTCATAAAGATGTGGAGAATGAACAGGAGTTACTCCAGATTTACACACAGGGACATTACAGAGGAGATGATGTAGGCCTGTATTGAGGACATAATGATGGAAACGGAGAGAAGAGGTGGTCAGTTGAGGACGTAATGATGGAAACGGAGAGAAGAGGTGGTCAGTTAGAATCAAGACATATTTAGAAAATAGAAAGTAATGACTTGTGTGCTTTTATGTATGAGCTTATCAAAAGGAGGTAGTCAAGGAAGGAGCTCCAAGGGGCAGAACCTATATCTCAGAGCCTAATATAGACACAGAATAGGTCATTGTAAATACTGTTAAAAGGATCGAGTGATGAGGAAGATATCTTTCCTCAAGTTAGGAGAGATTTATTAGAGAACAGGCAGCTTGTTTTTATTTGATTGGTAGAGTTCTGTATTGCCTCCTTAAGGACATGAGGCCATCAATCTCGAGTGAACTGAAATAATTTTCCTCATTTTTGTTTTTCTTTTTAAGCAACTTGTGGCAATTCAATTTATATTTATGGAAGCTCTGTCAGATATGACTGATAATTACTTAAATAATACTGATTGTTTGTGAGACAAAACAAGGAAAATGAAAAAGGAGGGCCATGATGACACAATCTTTTTTTAACACCTGGTGTTTGAAATGATTGCAAGGTATTGTGATTACCTGAAATGAATGAAAACATTGTCTCAGCATTTTTATTTTTTTGTACATAATTGTAATTCTACATTTGTTCCACAAACATGTGGTGAGTGCCAGGAAAATAGGATACACAGGGATACACAAATAAATAATCTCAAGTAGTGGAGAAAAAGATATTGAAATGAAAATTTCAAAGTAATGTAACTCATATGACTAGAATAAGCACTGAATACTATGAAAGCATATATGAGCAACCCTTAATCCAATAAATTCTAAGGTACTGAGTACTCAGTGATAGCTTCTCTGAGCTGAGTCTTCAAAGATGATTAGAAATTAGCTAAGAAAATGAGATAGTCTAGATAAACATGGTCAGCAACACTGGGGAGAACATAACATTAGGAGAAGAAAGTGGGAGCATCAGCCTGGCTTCATGAGGGTACAGGAAGAAGGGGTCACACAGTGGACAGAAACTACTCATTGAACTGAATGGAATAATTCCATTTTCAGCTTTTTATGTAATAAAATGAAAAAAGCAAAGAATTAAAGATGACATGTGATGCTATTTAACTCCTTGGTCCAAAAGAATTTTTTCTAAAATTATTACAGAAAGTTTACAATCAACGCAAACCATATTGAAATGTGCAGTTAATTTTTTTTAATGTTTTCACACAACCCCCACACACCGATTTCCCAGTGCTATTTTATTTTACTTTATTTTTTTGCCCTTGAGCCACTAGAAGTAAGCAAACACAATCATTTTTTAGAGTAAGTTTTTTAATGATTTGGAATCATTCCAGCTCACTTTGGTTCATGTCGACCCCAAAGTGCTATGTATCCCTTCCTTTAAACAATATTAACAAAATACAGCAGTGATTGCAAGGCAAAGAAAGAAATCTTGACTTAGTTCAGTTAAGCCATCCAATGTAGATACTTGGAATTTTTTATGTCTGTAAAGCTTTAAAAACTGAAATAGAGTCCAAACTTCAGTTAAAAGTTAGTTTTTCCATATTTTTCAAAATTACACTCATATAATGAAAATATTACTCCATTACATACATCTTTTTATACTATAACATTTATTTGCTTATTCTGAATTTTATTACTATAATATGTATTATGTGTAATTATATTATATAATTATATAATACATATATTATGCCTATTATTCATATAATTATTTATATTATTATGCACAGAGTTCAATAAAAGAAATGTTTTCACTGTACTTCTTTTCTGACCATTATTACTTATTCATTTTCTGATAATTAACGAAAAATTTTTACCATATGTAGAAGGGAATGTCCACTCTGAATGTGCAATAGGTTTGATGTGTGATTGTTTACTACAGTGGTTAAAATTAGGTGTTAGTTCAAGAGATATGGGTGTGAATCTCAGCTGCACAAGTTTCCCTTGGGGTGGTCTTGAGGCCTCAGATTCTTCATCCTTAAAATGGGGATAATAACACCTACTTCTCAGGTCATCATAAGTAAAATCTGGGACAATCAATTCTGGCAGCATAAGTAAGTATAGTGAATCTGGCCATAAAAGAGTGACAGTAGACTACCTTTGGATTTTTTTTTTTGTGGCCCTTTTTACCATGCATTGAATTTAGATGAATTTTCTAATAAATTAAAGTCAAATTAACCTAAAAGAGTATCTGGAGTTCACAAAATGATATCAGAATATTATATAAAATACTATACTTATCTCCAAATATGAAAAAGTACATAAAATAGAATTTAGTATAAGATTTCTAACAGTTCTGATTTCAAAACTTTACTTATAAGCCATGTGTAACCCTTTTACAAAATACTGTCCAAAGGCTTTCAGGGTCTCATTTATTTTGTAATATCATATTATATCTAATAAATTATAATTGTTTCATTTTACATATGATTTTTTTCTTTTGCTTCATGGTTATTGCTAATTAGGGTCTAGCATCATTTAATTGTAAAGAATCTCTAACTAGCATTTAAGAAATAAAATAGTTACTTATTTAGAATAACATATAAGAAACATTTAAGTAACAAAATTCTTACTAAATAAAAAAATAAAAGAATGGAAATGTGAAAATCAGTAAAAATTATCTGATGGTAGTTTGAATTAAGGGTCATACATATTTGGGCAAAGTTGAATTCTTTTATGGGATTACATACTGTATCCTTGATCTCCAAGGATAGTTTTAACAAAAGCTTCATTAAAAACAAGGCTTTATTTATTGGAAAAAAAATAGAATTTTCATTGGTGTTTTAGAGTTAGTTACAATAACTTTGTAAACCATTTAACCAACGCACAATACAACATGCACAAATAATCTATGTTCCTTATAGATTCTTAATTAATAATAATATGATTATAAATTAATTTTTAAATATTTAGTTTATTATTAATTATTCTTATGTTTGCTATGGTAAGTAGAAACAAAAGTAAATGGATAAGTTTGTTGTCTTTTAAAATCATATTTTTAGATGATCTTTCTCTCTGTTTACCATTGATCAGGATTTTGAACAGTTAACTATTCCTACAAGTAAGTTGGGAGAAGTGGAGGTGATGCTATTTTACCTCCTTTTGCACTCAGATACAAAATGATTAATTTCCAACCATTTTTCCATTGAAGACAATCCAAAGCATTCTTATATAGATTTTAAAAGCTAAATGCTTTATATACATCTGTGAATACATTTTACACATATAAGTAAAAAAGCTTTATAATGTAATATCAGATATTTCCATTGGAATTATAGCTTATTAAGCAATTTATATTTAGAATGATTCTGCACTTCACAGCTTCTGACGTATCTAGGCAACATAAGGTGCTTGAATACTTTATCACACAGTAATACAAGGGTTTTCACCTTCGAGCAGCAGGGGAAAGAAAGATACAAATCTGATGAGAATAAGGCAGATCAGGAATACAGTTGTTCTCAGGCTACTACCATATTCCAATTGAAAATACTACACTTCAGTATAAACACTTCACTTTTTCCCACTTTTCCACCTAAGTGGTCAACTTAGATATGCCTTTGAATATAATGGTACAGGCATAATAAGATTAAGCAGTGTTTTCCATGCAAGAAATCACTTGTACAATTAAAATATTCTATAATTTTCATGAACACTGATTTCAGGTCAAATTAATCTTGTGAGTTAATCCAGATACCTATCATTTTTACATTGTTTCCATGAGAATGTGCATTTTAAAATATTAACAGCCTGCTGTGGCAATATATTTCAAACATAACCCATGCATAAGTTGTAGCTTGGTCCAACATAAGATTAGAGGCAGGTTATTTATTAATTACCACTGGCCCTGTATCACTAATTTTCCATGAGATCTAGTTCTTTGTTAATGAAAGTCACCTCTCAAAAATTGGATTTTATTAGTTCAGTGGGGGGTTTGTTTGTTTTAATATAATACATCTATCAGTTTTCTTAAAAGGAAATAAATTGATCTATATATACAAAAGTTTTTCATCAAGAGGCACAGACTCAAACATCAATAATTTGGCTCATTGCTTATCCTCATTACTTATCAACTAGTGATATTAATCCAAATAAGTTTTACATGTGCACCAAGTGATGGAAAAAATTGTCTCAAATTTCTTTCAGCCTTATCTGTATAACCAAATGCTTTTCTGGTCAAAAGTATCTTTATATGAAAAGCTGAAATATTTTCATATTTGAGGTATAGAATTTCCATTTGTTTGTAAGTTTCTCAGCAATTAGTGCAGGCTTTTACACATAATATAACTAACTTTAGAAAGATATGGGAATTTGGAATGAAATTTTGAATGAATATTAAATGCTTTTGGTAATGGTAATGATGGTAATGATGTTGCCAATAATCAGTGACGAGTCAGCAGCAGGGATGGTGAAGATATTAAGATGATAGAAGTGAGATTTGTTACTTCAGTTGTATTTAGAAGAGTAGCCCTTTCCAGACTATTATAAAAATTTTTTTTCTTTCTATGATTATGGGCAAAATAATGTGTGTGTGTGTGTGTGTGTTGGTTTTAAGATTCTTTCTGAAAAGAATAAAAATATAGAAGGAAAGTCTTTGGGGGAACTGAAACAATAAATAAGACCATGTCTCCACTAGTGCAATTTATTGTATTTCTTGAACAATGCATCTTAGTAGGTTTATTTCAGTAATTCCTTTATGCTCCATTATGTGTGTATATATTCCCTGTGGAAGGTTAAGAGACGAAGAGGAAATTTATAGAATCTGATGCTTTGAACTAAATGACTGATAAAGTCTCTTCCAAAATTGATATTCTATCATTCTTATTTGTTTCCATGGTTAAGGGTTCTTATTTGTTTCCATTGTTATAATTAATACTATTACTACTCAATGTCACATTTGGCAGAGTTTAGAAAAAATGAATGGGTAATTTCATTTATTTACAAAACCATATATTGATTTTAAATTTTTTAAAGAAGAGATTAGAAAAGTCACAGAGTATGGTGTACATCTGTGTGTGTATATGTGTTAGTTTTACTGTGTATGTTAAGCATCTGCTGGGCAAGATACTTTATAGATCAATCTTCACAACAATCCTACAGAGTTGATGTTATATCATAGATTAGGGAAAAGATTGAGAAAGGTTTAGTAACTTGGTCAAGGTCACCCAATAGTAAATACCAAAGCTGGCCAAATCTGGGTTTACAAGACTGCAAATCCCAAGGTCTTTATATCTAATTTGTAATAATTAGTTACAATAATAATTACTAATTAATAATAATAAATAATTACAAAATTATTTTGTAATAATTATGAGTACAAAAGTTACTTAATAGATTCTGCTACTCCCTGAATTCTTAAATCTACCCCTAAAAAGTGGGTACAGAACATAAAACAACCTATTTGCTAAGAATACATTTTTATATAAATTGTATAAATTATATTAATGTATTTTCAAGATAATAGAAATTTACTCCTCTATTATTAATGATATTAAATAATTACTTGGCCATTTATAGCAGAAATGCATTTATAAATATACTATAAAATATCTTTCCCATTTTTCTCAACAAAATATCCAAAAAATAATTTTTTTTTTAGTTCAGAATCTTTACCATGGATCTTAATTGTCAGGTTTTGTTGTAGTAAGATTTCCTCAATGACTTTCAAGGCTGCTTGTTCACTAGTAGACTCTAGTCTCTATAGGGTGATGGTTAAGACAGGCTCAAGACAGTCGTATTCCATGAATTCAAATCTTAGCTCGTCCCCTTGAGGGCTTTGTAATTTTTGATAGTTGTCTTGTTTCCATTTTTTTCTATATTTAGAATGGAGATAATAGTGCTACCTCAAAGGCTGTTATGGCAATCAATCTAGCTGATATGTATAAAGAACTTAGCACAAACCTTTACATATAGTAAGGGTTCAATGAATGATAACACCTTTTGGTTTTTTGAAAATATAATGTTTGTTCATTTAGTAAATAAATGAATATACCAGATATTCTATTTTCTAAATTTCTAGCAGTAGCAATTTCTCTCCCTTTAATTGGACATTTCTAATGAACTCTGGTCCAGGAAAATAAATCTGAGAACATTCTTTCTATTATAAGAATAAGTAAGCTAGGAATTCCCTCTTATGAATATGTGCAAACATGACTCTCAACATTGTGAGGATAGAACCCAAGTTAAAAAAGATTATTAGTGGTAAGTTTTTGGAGAAACTGAGAATTTCCTTTAAAATGTTTAATGATGTACCACCACCTTCCATCTGTCATCCTAAAATGGATGGAAATTCTGAGAAAGAGGCCTTAGGTGGTGTAACTTTGAGAATTCAGGAGTTCAGAGTGCTCTGCCTGCAGAAAAGATGTGACATGTAGGAGGCAATATGCAGAGTGTAGTTAAAGAATTCAGTGAAGGAAAGAATTTGAATCCAGGCTTAATGCTGGATTGTATGTGAAAGTCCCAGATATAAAACAGAGAGAAACAAAGCTGCTGTGGTTGAAATGGGGCTTAGGTGGATGAGGAAGCTTGTCCACATATCAGTCCTCTTACCTCCAGAGCTGCCCTCTAAACAGAGAAAACTGCTTGCTTTAATAATTTCATGAAATTAATAACTGTCAGCAAAAACTAGATGCCAGTAAAATTTTGATCAGTTGAGTTTTATTCTATTCTCCCTGACTTCAATAGACCCATATATTCCCATAAATATATGACAATAAAAATAAGATGGGGGTCACAGATTTTATACAATAGAAGACACTTTGGTCACATATCAACCAAATAAAATCTATAAATTTTGTTTGGATCCTGATTTAATCAAAGCAACAGTAAAAACAGTTTCCCTCCCCCCCCCCCCCCCCCCCCGTTTGGAGAAAATTAGGGAAATGGGATCAAGAAATTTTTATTAGATGGTAGAAAGAGATTGTTGCTAGTTTTGTTAGATATGGTAATTATATTGTTGTTTTTTAAAGTCCTTATCTGTTAACAGTAAATACTGAAGCATTTATAGAAAATAATATGGTGTTGGGAGTTGTTTTAAGGTGTTCCCAGTTTGGGAATACAGGAAAGGGGATAAGAGAAAGCAAATGAAACAAAGTTGGCAAATATTGATAAGTGTTGAAAGTAGGTGATGGATTCACAGGTGTTTATTTTACTATTCTCTCTACTTTGTATATGTTTGGAACTTTTCATAATAAGAAACAATCCCACAAATTTATATCATAGACCATGTGAGAATATTTTCCTGACCTAAATCTGTCTGGCATAGTTGGGATTTGGCAAATGTATTCTGCCAATGTGTAGAAAAATGTCTTAAGGATAATTAAAGAAAAACACTCATCCAAATTGATATTGAGGTAAAAGAAAGTGTTAATAAAATATTTTAACACTTTAAATTTTTAATTTTGCTTTTCTGTATTAATTCTTTTAAACATACAATAGAATTGCTTATTGTGTTTTTTTCTAGATTTCATTGCTTTTTAAACACCAAATTAATTTTCAGCTATTGGGAAATGTTACAACTTCCAAATTGCAGATAAGCTACTGGCTTGCAGTTGAATGGATATTTGCTCCTGGAACAATTAAATAAAACTGAACTATATTTGCTACAAGAGGGTTTTTGACAATGCCCATATATTTAAAATATGTCAAATAGGCAGTTTTGAAATTTTGGTGGTAAGAAAATGGTCACATTATAGACAGAAAGCTAGCTTTAGAGAAGCCTGAAAGTAGATATTACGGATTTATTCAGTAAGCCTAGTTTATGGATTGACAGAGTATCACATAAGAAATTGCTAACAGGAAAATAAATCAGGATTTTATTTACTATTATGAGTTCAAAGCAGGACTAGATTTCTGCAGCTTGTAACTTGCTGTATAATTGGGTGCCAGGGCAATGGTCAGAGCGATGAACTTCTTTTTTAAATAACATCTTTTATTTGCTAATCATTGATATTACAAAATAGCAATAATAAGATTTAATTATATTTATTTTCAGAGCCAGAGTGATTTCATTGTACTCTGTGAGCTGCTAACCTAGAGTTTAGAGGTTGTTTGCCCTAGGGCAGGATTGACCCCAGCATCCAGGATGGAGCCAAGCTTCTGTGTGGATATTGTAATAGCCTCAGGATAATTAGTATGTGATTCACTTGACTTACCTTAACTAAAATGCTGTATCGGTATAAAGCACCTCATTGTGAGTTCATAGTTTAATAGTATTGTACTATAATAATAACTATGAGTATTTGGAATCTCACTGATGTGTAAAAATGTAAAACTTCCCAAAATACTGGTGAAACTCTCACTTATTATATCAATTAATGCAACTTCTACCCAAACTTTTGTATCACTAGATGATGTTCTAAAAATAAGTAGCACACTGATTTTATTTGGGAATGATTTTAAAAGTTCTGCTTTTTGGTGCTTTTGAAAGTAAATTGTCATATATTTAACTTATATCTATATATTTTTTTCATAAAATAGAAGTTTTAATTGGATACCTTGTAATCATCTTTAAGTGAGAGAGCCTTTAAAATCGTGAGGTATCCAAGTGGTATACCTCATGCAACCTTAAAGCTATTTACACAAGTAGTTTCACAGCCAGAGCATATAGAGAACAAAGAGTCTATACATGTTATTAATTTTAAAAGGAAGGCTTTTGCATGCATGGGTATATCTATACTATTTTTTTGAAGTATTCATATGAGATGAAAGTATGAGGCAAAATTCATATAAAGCTAGACAAATTTTTTGATAGCTTATGTCACCAACAGTTATTTTTTATGCTTTTGCACATTTTCAAGTCCAGTTCTGAACACGTCTTTGGTTTGAATCTTCTTTATTTCTGTTTTGTTGGTAGTGTGGGTGCACATATGTGTTTCCTTCTGTGCTGTGTTGGTGAATAAAATGTAAGCCGAGTGAAACAGAGGTGACTTATTAAAAAATTTGTAATGGAGCGGCCAACCAGCTGTATGCCTGATATTATCAAAATGAACTCTAGAGTACAAAAGAATGTGTAGATTTTGCAAAAGGAGTACCAGGCATGTTGAGAATCAAGCTGAGATCTAATAGGAATTTGTATGTTTCTATTCCTTTTTCTGCCCAGACTCCCTGCTGTGTGAAACTTTTTCTTTTGTGATGGAGTTTCAGTGCCTTTGCAACAGAGCTTAAGGGAGTAAACAAAACAAAAGATGAATGCTCTCTCACCTTGCAGCCTTTCTCTTAGCCCTTATAGAAAGCTGCTAATTATGTTTTCATATTTCACCTAAAAGGACAGAATGTAAGAACAACTAGTTAGATAAATGCATAGCCATTTTGTATTCAAAAGACAAATGAACTTTGATTTAAATAGCTCTAATACTCTTCTAACCCAATCAGTTCTATCATTTGTTCTAAATATGCATGTATAAAAAGCAGAGAATTAGAAAAGATATGCTATTTAACATCAAAGGTCAATTAAATTTTGCCTATCAGTAAACTTTCAGATTGAATTAGTTGGCATATATATTTACAAAACTGAGTTATTAGTAACTAATATTTATCACTATGTTTCAGGCACTGTTCAAAGTGTTTTACACAAGTATCAACCTATGTAATATTCACATCAATCTGGTGAGGTTAGGTACTTGTCTTATCCCTATTTCACAGATGAGGAAATTGAGGCATGGAAAGGTGAAGTGACTTTCTTGTGTGGCTCATCCTAGATTCAGTCCTTGAGAGTCTGATTCTAGAAATGGAATCCTGATGACAGTCTTTAAGCCGCTTTATCCATTTTGTCATGGAGCAAAAAAATCTTGTCATTTCAGTAACTTGACATCATAATTAATAAGGTACTACCCATCTGACGACTAGAACTACCGCTGCCCAGAAAGACCTACTGTCCTGCCTTCCGCCACCAAATTAGAACCCTTTAACATCAAAGCAAGTTTGAATCAGACCTGAATTTACCACAACCTCTTAGGCATTTTAACTATTCACCACCTTTCGCAGAAGTGGTTAGATCAATTCCCTTAGTCGTGGCCCAGTCTGATTCTGAGTTTTTCCCTTCTTACACTAGCATGTCATTGGGATACTCTGTGAATTATTCCCTTCTGAAGGAAAAGCAAATTTGGCAAAGCAAAATTGAAACCCTTCTTTATTTGCATAAACTCAATTTTCATTTTTTAATTCAGTAACTCCTGATCACTGAATAACAGTAACTATGTCCATGTTGTTTTAGTATCCTCATTTAAAGTTAATTAATTGCTAAATACAGTGTTATTTTGATGGCACAAAAATTAAATGTAACTTCCAAAAGTTTCTGACTTGCTTAGGCAATGGTGAAACATTTCAGCAATATTCCAGAGTAGTGTTTAGTGGAAAAGGGAGCTTTACCTTCTTTATTCTATTTACTCATATTTTAAACAAATGCACACCCCTCAGGGCACGAAACTATTAAGTGTGTTGTATCACACCCCAAGCACCCACTGTACTGTTTCCCACAATGATATTTTCAGAAAGACTTTGGTCTGCAGAGTATTCTAACAGTTAAGTCATACTAATGTTCAGGAGTTTCTTTCTGCCATCCCAGGCCTCTCTCATTATTTATTGACTTATATTTGAAATGGCTAAATTAAGCAGAATGGATAAAATCTCATGAGTTAAATGAACATGATTAAAGGAAAAAGGATTTGACAGAGTTTGGTGTAGATAGGAAACAAATGCTCTTTAAAAGTTAGTTTCGTGAACACTTAAACCATGCAAACCTCAGTAAATGGAACCCTGCTTCTCTCTCTTGGTTGAATATGATACTGTAAAAATTAAATGTCAAATTAACCTTGCTTCATATACAAAGAAGAGTAGATAGACACAATGCCTGGTTTCATTCTGAGTTTATTTGCTCATAGGAGAGCAAATGAAATAGGACAGAATTTTAAAGTTGGAGTAAATATTCTAACCAATATAATCTAAGTTAGAGGTTCCCTCTATTTAAGTGATTTAAACAGACTAAGGGATTTTTAAAAATCCAAATTATGGATTTCTTTAAAATGCAATCTGGGGCTACCCCCCCCCCCCACCAATGTTGCCCATTAGAAGTTGTTGGTAGAGGACTCACTTTGAAGAATGGATTAAACAATTAGCATACCAATGATCTGTATGGAAAGATGTGCCCAAAGTACCACTGTTGGTTTATAATTAATTTAATTGGCTAATTGAATATATTTTCATAAATAGAAAAGAGGTATGCTGCCACCTGAAAGACCAAAAATGTAATTAACAGTGTCTAAGAGCAGGGGCCCTTTCTGTTATCAGTCACTTTTTAGCTCAGCTTCTGGTACATGATAGAATAGAATCAGCAAATATAAGTTGAATTAATAAACTGTATTCTTGGGACTTCCCTGGTGGTCAGGTGGTTAAGACTCCGTACTTCCAATGCAGAGGCCACGGGCTCAATCCCTGGTCAGGGAACTAAGATCCCGCATGTCACATGGAACGGCCTAAAAAAAAAAATGCATGAATAAACTGTATTCCAGCATAAAACATATGGGAAATAGGAGGCTAGAAAGTAGTTTCAGGTGTAATAATAGGTTATTTGCATTGGCTTGTTTGTAGAGATTTTTACATGTTTGTTTCTGCCTTCCTAGGCTTCCCTTTCTTCCTATATCTAGCTGGCAGTAATACACATAACATTATAAAAATGGATTTTTAACAAAAGAGTCAGGGACATTATTTTTAACATCTATTATGCTTAAGGAAGGAAAAATGCCCTTAAAATGATGTTTCCTTTAAGAAACAGCTTAGTGTTTATACCCTACTCTAATAGCTTGAGAGCAAAAATGCTCTTGATACCTACATGCAAATCTCCAGAGAAAGAGAAAGAAGAGCTTGGAGCTGATATGCAAAGAATTCTGTATCTCTGTTGGAAACTAAGAAGAAGAAGAGTGTTGGTAATCATTCCAGAAAGCATAATCAGCCCAGACTTTAGGGGTTAATTGTAGCCCCAGGGGGGAAAAATGATGGTCCAGCTATTAGACTGAGGTATGAGTTTCTAGATCAGTTAAAAGATACTTTTTAAGAAGAGGACATAATCATGACTCCCATGCAAATATAAAATAAACGTGTTAAAAATTGTATTTAACTCATTAACTAATGAGGGACCCAATGAGATGTTACAGTGGTTCAAAAAAGAATTCAAATAACCACATATAGATTGATGAATCAATAGATAGGTAAATAGGTAGATAGGTAGGTAGATAGATAGATGATAGAAAGAATACTGAAATGAATTTACAACAGATACAAAATAGGTCTATCCATTGGATAATAATAATCCTTTGCATTATATCACAGCCCCCATAAACACAGGTGACCCAGAATGATGTGCTAGACAATGTCTTGCTTACCAAAAAACAACATCCAGTTATCTTTTGGTCCACCTTAAAATCTTTCACATTTTCTTTCCTACTTTAGTCTCAACTATTCAAAGAATACGGTTGGATATTCAGAACATTTTAGAGGCAAAGGACCTACTGTTATCTGAACATAAGAAAACTAAGCAAATTTAGACATTTAGAGGCAGAATGAGGAGACAAACACAGAGGTAACCATTTAATTCTTGAGATTTCTGACTGAGAAGGGGAGATTTCTAACATGTCAATTTGGTAAGACAGTAGTTTACCTGATAATGTTTAGAAATCAGAACACTGGAAGTGTTCTCGATTCTTCATACTACAAAACTTTTATTCAACATGTACTTTAAAATTTCATCTTTCATATAATGATTCAGTATACCTCTCAGAGTTTTTTCCTAATAAAAACTATTTTTAATTTAAAATTTCCATTGCCCATATTACTGCAGAGTAAGATTGCACTTAAAGAGAAGTAGCTTACTGATTGCTTAATAAAGGAAGATTCAACACTCTACTCCCTCACCCCCCACCCTTCTCAATTCTCCCCAATTTCACCACAGAATTACTATAGTAAGTGACAGACTACTACCACTCAAAAGGGCATGCCCTACAGTTTTCTTTAATTAATATTATGCAAATATATGGTGTTACTGGCTATATCATTAAAAGTTATAGTCTCAACATACCAAGTTTACAGGTGACACAAAGCTCTGGTCTATCTGTGAGGAAGTAATAATTGAAAACAAGAAGCCTACAAACAAGAAAAAAGATGGAGTATTTTTTTTTCTTTAGAAAAAGATATTGGATCACTGTGTATATTGGTTGTTAGATGTTGTTTGTCAATATAGTTTTTTGCTTGGAAATTGGGCCTGTTCCCTAATGGAATATTTGAGATATTTAGGAAGACAGAGGTAAAGGATGTTGAATTTTGGGATTTTTCCCTAATGACTTCCCAGAAGGATACAGAGAAAGAATGTTACCAAGAGTCTTGTTGCACAGCATACTTGATTTAGCAAAGTTCTTGATTTTTATAGGGATGAGGGAGCACTTGGAAAGGCAATGGCAACATCTGCATTTTAATAGAAACTTTTAAAGACACATTTGAAACAGATCATCCAAACACCAATCTAAACAGATGCAAAACAGAAAACAAAAACTTTCTTAATATTTTTAAGAGTATTTTTGAAATAGCTTGGGATTTAGTAGACCCAAACATGAATCTTAACTCGTAAACCATTAAAATTATTGACTACATGTATGTGATTTGATAGAAAACAAAAAATTGTTTTCATGACTTCGAGGAAATATTTTAAGGAGGATCATTTATGAAATTCAGCCCACAAAGACCTGGACTGAGATCACCAGCTTATTTTAGCAGAAAAAATACATGTAGCTTTGTTTACAATATTATACATGTGGGTTCATATGCAAAACTCAGCATGTTTCAAATGAACAAGGCTGTCTTCATATGACCACCATAGGATGACCATAACCTCGATTTAAGGGGTAAAATATGAAGAACTTCAAAATATATATATTTGTGCAATGTATACTTTAAACACAGTAATATGATTTTGAATTTATAAAAGTTACCCTGTTTTTACATTATTAAACTTAAAAAAAATCATACTCTTTTAAACCCCATATTTTTTCTGTTCAGCTAAATGTTTTAAGGATAAATTTTATTACCCATTTCACTTTTTTAAAACACTAAACACTAGTTAATTTCTGCTCTGTAACAGGTTCTTTTGTTTAAGTTATAGTTTGGGTAGTTTCTGCATGTAAAGTTAATATAACATAGTATTAAAAGTACAAAATGAAATAAAATGCAGACATTTATAAAACTCTATTGGTAAGTACATCAGATCTGTACTTACCACGAAAAAGCAATCATTTTATAAAATTTTATATCTCAATTAAAATTAAACTATCTTAATTGCTGAGGAATTACAAATAATACATCTTTATTTTGGCAGAAGATTAACAATAAATGTTTAGAAATCATTTTTAACTTAGAATGTGAATTAAACACTACCTTAGAAGTATCTTGCTGATATTTTTCTAGGGACACTATTATTTTAATGGAATAGTATTTTAAAAGCAATTTAAAATAAATCCCTCAAACTAAAACTTTGTTTACATCATCTAAAAGAAGAAAAAAATTAGAAAAAGAGAAGAGAGTCACAGAGTGAAAAGAATAAAACCAGCAATGGAAAAATAAAGTAGTTATTATTCACTATTAATCACCAACCTTATGATTTCCAAGCTAAATTAAATGTTAAACCCATTCAATTTACTTTAAAAAATAGTCTTCTTAAACTTTTATTGGTTTCAGGCCATGATCATTACTTTCATGACCTGAAGTACATGTGTCAGGCATATCAACCAATTGGCACGCATCCTCTTTTAAAGGTAGAAAAAAAAAAAAGATGACTATTATATTGTAATACTTTGTTCTCTCTCTCCTCCTCTTCCTATTTTTTTTTTGTTTTTTTGTTTTGTTTTTTGTTTTTGGATGGTTGGTGATTTGTTTGCTTCTCCTGGTTCCTGTTGATCAGTGGTGTTTGGCCAGTTTGTATTTTTCCAGACATCACTCCACGATGTTGTTGAGGTGTATGATGGGCCAACTCAGCAATCTTCTCTGTTATCTTCCCTCTCAGGATCCCATTCAGGTATCCTTTAATAGAACTGCCATGCATCAGTTATTGATTAAAGACTGACTTTGGTTGGTATTGTAGTGAAAGTTGAGATTTATGTCATCCATATTAGAAATAAAGTAAACTGAAAATAGAATCATTCTTTATATTTTAAAAAAGAATAGAAACACAACAGTAATTTGGACACTTGAGAAAATATAACAAGCTATTTTCTGGGATTGTAATCAAGTAAATATAGTATTTAGTCACTTGGTCTGTGGTGTTTAATGTAATATTTAAAGATTCTTTAAAATATGAGGCAATATTATCAAAATGTAATAAAATCCTTCCAGTAAAAAGGTTCAATTGAAGCTGAACCCAGAGAAAATATATTGTCCATGATGGGATATGTTAAAGTAATTTAATAGAACATGGATTGACGTTTTCAAATGACAGTGTAAATTAATGTAATTTGTTAGGTTTACTGAATGAAATTATTTATGATATCTTAGTGTTTGTTTTGTTGAGTAGGAGAATCACTTCCACTGAGTTCAGGTAATCAGATCACAATTCGATTTACTTCAGTTGGACCAATAACAGCTAAGGGATTTCACTTTGTTTATCAAGGTAAGTGACCCTGTAGCATAGAAACACACTAAGGAATGCTATCAGTTTCCATGCTATGTTCAGAGTTATTGAATCATGAGATCCTCATAACCATACAGGACAGGTGAAAGTTGTGTATTTTTTAAGAACAGTTTGCCCTGTCCCTCCCCTATGATAAGAGCATTATTATTTGACCAAAGTCAGAAAAGAACTATTGCTTCCATCGTTATTCTCAAGTTAACTGTCATTATTCTCAAGTTAACTGCATGCTTTTCCTTCCTTCCAACATACTGATTTCAAAACATCTCTTTTTTTTTTGACAGTGCTTCACTCTACATGTTCTATTTCCTCATAGTCTAGCACTCTAAATTAAAAATGTACAAACTTTTTGTGCTGATATACTTAGACATGCCAAGGAAATCATTACTCCATCCTAAAATTTTAGTTTCTTATTCTCTTAGGAGAATTCAAACTTTCTTCATGACTATTAAGTACTTTCATGCAATTCAAAGTCAGTTTACATAGTTTCTTGTCACCTTTTATAGACAAACTTCCACATTATATAAAACTAAATTAAGAGCTATCATCTGAATATTGTGCTTGAATTTTGTATGATCATATTATTCTCAAATGTATCTTGAACTTTATTCCTAATAAACTTATAAACATTTGTGATTTTATATTCCTATTAAACCCTCTTATTCCAATTCTAATATTGGCTATAATATTACACTGTTTCATTCTTAATAGTATTTCCTCTGTAAACAATTTGTGGCATTACAAATTTTAAAAGGCACTCTAACAAATGAAGTTATTTTCACTCAAGTCACATAAGAGGAATCTATCTATTTGGAATTCATCCTATCATTTTTTGGGCTGTTGTCAAACTCCTTAATCCCATCTGTATGTGTTTTAAAAAGAAAAAACATCCTGTTATCATTCTATTTTACTTAATAAAAAAAATCACAATTGAAGGACATACCTATAAATCCTAAAAGCAATTTCAAATTTGATATTGTGTGATTATTAAAATAAGACTTCTATTGTTGTTAATCTGTCTGACTTCTGTCTGCTTAGCCTGAGTGCAGTTATTGTCTTCATCAATAAAAAACATATTTTGAACAACCAAGTTTATGAACATGCTGTGAAATTAATTAAGGGTTGCATCTGCTTTTTTAAATCTATGCTTTTAGGGAGCAAATACTGTAAAAAAATTTGACGATACCTTATGTAACCTGACACCTGTTTTTTGTAAGCTTGGTATTCCAACTTTAAAAGATAAAAAAGATATATCTTTTCATTATCAGTCTGTAAATTGAAATATCTTAACTCAAGCTGCATTGTTATAGCAATAAAAGTATGGTAAAGCAAAAAACAGAAAAAAAAAAAACCTTAACTGATGTTGTTTAAAGGATCAAAAGTAAAATGTTTTTAAATAAAATTATCTTAATGACAATAGCAATACTTATTCATTTTGAATTATATTTCATTATGCATGAAATTTTTAACTTTTATGAATGTATTCAAATTGTTAGCTAAAGTTCAAGTTAGTGAAGATTTCTTTGAAATCTGTTTGCATAGTTACATTTTGAAATCTGTATTTCTCTACCAAATATAAAATTAAAGTAAACAATTATTTGTACACAGCTGTTCCTAGAACAAGTTCCACACAATGCAGTTCTGTGCCTGAACCAAGGTTTGGAAGAAGGATTGGCAATGAATTTGCAGTTGGTTCATTGGTTCTTTTTGAATGTAACCCAGGATATATTCTCCATGGATCCATTGCAATTAGGTGTGATACAGTGCCAAATTCTTTGGCCCAATGGAATGATTCCTTACCTACCTGTATTGGTAAGTTTATAAAGTTGTATGCTTTGCGATTGTACCTATTGTATATCAAAATTAGTTATCTTGCATCTTTCAATATTTCTGTTTCAAATGTAATAGTTTTGCATTAATTTTTACATACTTTATTAGTTATGATGTGTCTATTGATAAATATGCAAATTAGAGTGGCTATTTGATGCACATAAGATGTAATGCAATCAATGAAACTATACATACATATTTCCAATAACACAGAATTTAAATGTTATTATTATAGAATTATTTGGTGCTACCTTTGAAATAAACATTATTATTTATTTTTAAAAGTTTATGCAAAGATTTCTATGCCAATATGTGAGGAATTTATCTTTTAAGGATCACAGAAGCTGATTTTTCTGGACATACTTTATCATTGAAAAAATTAGACAATATGTGTTAGTAAATAAATGTTTTTTCTTTTCCCTATAAATTATATATATACATATATATAAATTCTATATATATAAGCATAAAATAAGAAATTTTCCCAGTCTTTCACAAATATAAGTGGAAACACTGAATGAGTAGATGGTGTAGGGTTAGCCAGAAATCTCATTATTACTTCAAATTTTATTTTTGTAATGTTATATCCAATTTATATTGATAAATAAAATATACAAATAATATAGCCCTGCTAAGTTATTTGAAGCAGATTAAAACATTTTCTAAACCATAAAAAGAGTTTAGAATCTTATATTTCAGGATCATTACAATGATTTTGGATCTTGTAGAATTCCATGGATGTGGAAAATGTAGACTGTTGGGAAGTTGCTTTCCTCTTTGTTCCAAGAGCATATCTGGAATTAAATTTTTTAATTACATAGTATTAAACTAAAAGAGTAGTAAAGCTTAATCTCAGGTTAAGAAATGGTTCTATTGAGTTCTTTCTCATTAAAGTTTTATTGGCATGTGATTTGGAAAATGAGAGGAGGTTTTTAAAATAAAAGATAAGCAAAATTTTGTTTTTATTTTAATAATCTTAATTCTCCACTTTCTTATAGAGAAGACATGAGCATGCATATAAACAATATAACATATATGTTTATAAATGTGTAAAATCTATTTTAATAACACATCTTGCCATACCTGAAATTGCATGTGTCAATAGTTTTTATTTTTGACTTTTAAATGTGTTTAAAAACACATTTTGCCATATTTTAACACAGATTAATATAATGTTAGTTCATATTTAATTAGAATAAAATATATTTTAAATTGATTTTAATTGAAATGATATGGAAAGTACACGCAGAGGAAGAAGTAAAGTTGAAGCCTGGTGATATGCAATCATAGAACACATGCTTTGTAAAGGACGTAACTGCTCTAAATCTTTTTCAAATTAGCACATTATTCATAACCTTGCTGGGAAAATGGTACAAATTGGGACCTTCATAAATAAAAAGGAAGGATGGATGGTCACTTGATCTCTTTAGGAACTCAGTATCACCACTCCCCAAAACAGATATACCTAGCATATTTCACAGGGGATTTTTCTTACAACCAATATTTTAGTTCTTCCTGCTGCAATAAATGGAATGTGAACTATTCTTTTGCCATTCTTTTGTTTGTTGAAAACCACCTGCAAAAAGTAACTTAAAACACTGGAAAGCTGTAAATGACTCTTTAACTTTCTCATCTTTCAGCTAAATAAACAGTTTCTAATATGATTACCACTTATTTAATGCTTCCTATTTGCCAGGTTTCATGCTGAATAGTTTAAATACATATGTAATTAAATCCTCACAGCAAACCTATGGAGAAGTTACTCTCAGAATTTACAGATGAATAAACTGAATCTTAGAGAAGTAAAACAGATTTCTTTTAAAGTGACATAAACTAACAAGCAGTAAAGTAGGGGCATGATTTGAAAATAAGATTTTCTGACTCCAAACCTCAATGTACATGCTAGAAGTTGCCTTTTTTTTTCTTTTTTTTTTGGCTCATAAGCTAATTTCCTAATTAGAATTTTATATCTCATTTATAATGTATAATTTCTTAACCTGTTAAAGTATATTTTGACAATCAACAAGTAAAGGAGAATAAATCATTTGGACTTGATGTTCCTCCTATTTTGCGCCTAGCATAGGGCTCTGGTTAATGAAAAAAAGAGATCTTCTTCCTTACATATTTTTATATTCTCATAAGAGAAAATCAATAAAGTTCTTCCTTATGAACCACAATATATGTTGACTTCATACTCTCATAAAATACTAATAAATAAATTATCCTAAAGGACCATGAGCTGAAAGAAATGTTGCTATATGTCTAGGCCAAAATTAGTCATACAATATACATAAATCAGAAATTACATTGCTTTAAGTCAGTTTAATAATTGAAGAAAGACACATGGTAATAAATCTCTTTAGCCTCACAATGGATTTTTAAATATTTCTCTCTAAATATCAGGAATCAATCATTATTTCTGCCTCACTTTTCCCAGTAATTATTTACATAATTTCTGTGTTACTTTTAGTTTCTTTATATACAGATTAATAGAAAAAATACCATATAATGGAAGATAACAGGATAAGTATCTGTCTTCATTTCATTTCATATATATGATGAAAATTCCCTCAAGATAATTATAAAAGTAGAGTGATATGATGACTTATGGAAAATCATAAATTAGCTCATTAATCTTTAAATATTATTGAAAACATTCTTCTATTCATTTAGAGTGTTCAAAGAACCTACATGTGCAAAGCAGTGAAATGTAAATCCATGAATTACATCTTAAAGTTCTGTTTGTATACTTATCACATTAATGTCCTAATGGAGAAAAGTTGTAAGGAATCATATAAAACTGAATAAAATCCTCATGACTTGGAATTGTAATAGGCATAAGGGTTAGTTAAGTTTTGGGTAGTAGTATTAGGCTTTGATTTTAACACTAAATTATGATGAATTACTACATGATCCTGGAAATTTTACATAATCTCTGATGCTCAATTTCAATATCAATAAAACAGGAAAGTTACAGGTTTATTGTGGCTATTAAATGTTTTAAAGCCTTGGCATAATTCTTGGAATCATGTAAGTACTCAAAAATTAAGTTGTTTTTGTGCTTGCCAAAGTCTCCACCATAAAATCAGAAGGTATTGGATCTAGAATAAAGAACTTATATGCAGTGCTGATAAAGGATTTGATATTATTGATTTTCATTTGTCGATATGAAATGTTTTAAAGTTATCATATGTAAAACTTATCTTGCACCAAAGATTTTTGTCTCTTGGAAAGGGCTAAAAGCATGGACTTCTATCATTCTTTCTAATTCTAATAATTTAGAGTTCCTTGAAGGCAAGATTTTTCTTTCAATTAAAAATTTTCAGAAAGATGGGGAAATGTAATATAATTTTCTTGAAGATAATAGTAATTATTTATCAGAATATGCTATTTAGGGAGATTGTGACATTTCTTTCCATCAAATTATGAATTTAAGGACAATTGGTTAAAAAGGAGCAGACTTCTAACAATAGGCATATATTCATGATTTGGTTTGTTTTCAGTGTTTGTAAAGGTCTAAAGTAAAAATAAACTTAAAATGAAAATAATGATTACTATAATTCTAACTGGTTTTAAAAATATATATTTAACCAAAGTTCACACTCTGCATTTTCTTCTGACCCTAAATATTCAAACATTACATTATCCAAAAAAATATATATTTTCTTTTTTCCATGAAGATATGAAGATGAGACAAGAGTTAGAAAGAGGAAAGAGATAAAAGGGAGAAATGAGCTGACATTAAAGAAAGAAGAAAAAAGAAACATGAAAGAACAGTTTAGGAAGAGGCAAGGGAGATAAGAGAAAAATAGAATATCCTGTGAGATGGAAAGTAGAGAATAAGAATTTTACGCTATAAACATAAACCATTTTTGTTTCAAACAGAAGAAAACCCTGATTCTAAATGATTATTACAAAGCTTTTTCATATGTCAAATGTGTCAACTGATCAATCCTAAAGTTTTTGCCATAAGAAATAAAAATCCATGTAAAGAAAAGGAAGGTCAGGCCATTTGATTATAGATTCATTTCAGTAAGGACAGGAGCTCCTATCAGGCATTAAAGCCTTTGAAAGGCTTTGAGACCATGCCGTGGCTGACATTCAGCTTCAGGAGTAAATGCTAGTGGACTGTCCCTAGCCTAGATGGATTCAGCCTCACTTTTTACTTTTAAGGGCAAAAGATGAGGGACTCAGGAGCCATTACACTCTCTCTGTCAAAAGCCCATCTATCTGTCATTCCCTGGGCTTTTGGAGAAACATGTCACTGCATCTATGGAGGGTCTATAAAC
The DNA here is from genome assembly GCF_030028045.1 of Hippopotamus amphibius kiboko. Classification (NCBI taxonomy): domain Eukaryota; kingdom Metazoa; phylum Chordata; class Mammalia; order Artiodactyla; family Hippopotamidae; genus Hippopotamus; species Hippopotamus amphibius. The sequence continues at coordinate 148,676,752 of NC_080190.1, read as the reverse complement.
ATGAAACACGCTACCTTCTATGTTGCATTAGTTTGAAAGTGCATACTTAGAGATAGAAAATTGTATCAGATGACTTCTGTTTCCTGCCAAGATCACACGAAAAGGACATATTACCTTATGCCACTTAAAAAATTATGTATACCTTGTAGAACAGGTGTAAATCCAGAAAACTGAATATATAACAGATATATCCCATATATGGGATTTATGTGAAACAAGAAATAGATTCTAAATGATACTAGGATGATAGCTCAGTTTAGGTTTTACCATTTGGTCCCAGTGCTAATCTTCACATAAATGAAAATATGATTTGCATTTCTCTTTTTAACTATGAATATTTTTAGTTTAAAATGTTATGAATAAAAATGACTATGTCTTTAAGTAGTCAAAAAATTCAAAAAAGAGAGGACTTGATGTTTTAAAAATTCAAATATGAGAGTCAAGTGCAGAGTTACCTTAAGTTGATGTCAAAGAATTATCTTTAATTTGTGTTCATTTTCAGTGTCTGTTATATTGATAAAATTTTGACTGCTTCAAGGCCTTTGAACTTTCTATTTTTTCTCCTTAGAACACGCACCCCCAAAATATCTTTTGGGCTTAGTGTATTGCTTCATTCAAGTTTTCACCTAATCTTCCTTGGCCATCCTGTGTAAATAGTTTTCTGCCACTCCTCCTCCATTTGTTCTCTATACCCTTATCCTGCCTTTGTTTTTAACAGCAGCCACTCGCCAGATTATATATAGTTTGTTTTTTATTTTCCTAATCTTTTTTGCCCTCTTGTCCCTGCCACTATATTCTATTTTTTGCTCAACAAAAAGAGGACCTGGCACATGAGTGGTGTTCAGTAAATTCATTTGTTCAATGAATGGATTTTAGCAAATAAATGTGATAATTTCATGAGTTTTTGTAGAGGTAGAACAGCTGGCCAACTTCCCAAGTCCAGGACCCATGCATTTTCAACTTCAGTCTTTCACCACATGGTGATGCTCTTCCTCACTTTGCTTGCTTAGACCTTTACAACGCATCTTGAAGCCACGAGACTCTTTTGAGAATCCATAGGAAAAATACACAGGTAAAACATACACAATAGATTTACATATTATATGGGTAATTTTATTCTGAGAAAGAACAAATTCTCTATTTATACTTTATAGTTTAGATATAATCTTTGACAATCCATTACAGGGTATTATACATAATGATTATATTTTCTCTACCTTCGCTGGTTCAATGAATACTCAGTTAACAGCTGAAGCCAAGGGAGCATCCAGCCAAAACCAAAAGAAAACAGTGCCTTACATTTCTAATGATTTCTATCTCCTTTGTAATTGTTTCAGTTTCACAGTTTTTACTATTGCTATCAATACTTTCATTTTTTCTGTCATAGTAGAACAGAATAAAACGTTCAGTAATTTTACAGAAAATTGACATACTGATATTAAACTATTGACTTGAAAACAGCCCCATTAGACATGGTATGTAAGTTGTATAGTTAAAATGGTCAAATACCAAGTTGGGCAATCCACAAATGTAACTAAGCTGTATAAGAAAACAATATTTAATAATCTTGTACAAATCTGTCATATCAAGTCATTCTTAGGTAAATTACAATAACCTACAGTAATATTTTTAAAAGAATGTTGGACTTGGAACAGAGGTAAGATTGAAAAATTTGCCAAAGACTGAGTTTTATCTTCCAAATTTGACCTTGTTACACTTCAGATTTAAAAATTTTTAGTCTCTTAAAATCCCAAACTCTCCTCCCTCTAAGACTCTGTGATTCAAATAACCCCCTGTAGCCACTAATAGCTCTGACAGTATATGGCCTTAGGCATAAGTACTTCTGTTAGTGGGAGGTATCTTTTGAAAAGCCCCTGAACCTGCCACTTATGCCTCTTAGGCAGAAGTCTTTAATTAGCTGCTTATCCCATCACCCTTATCAGGCTTTGTTTTTTCAAGTCCTTTAGAGACCTAGAAAGAACTGTTTTTACTTGTATTGGCTCCATGGCAACGCCTGTCTGTGCATCTTTTCTCAGAGTGGGAAAGAAATAGATGAAGAAATATATACAGTATCTAAATTCTCATTCATTAATTCATTTATTCACCCATCCATTCAACCATGAAAAAGTTATTAAATATAATAATGAATAGCATTCACTAATATTTGTGTGAAGTGCTAGTAAGCATTATCTGTTAATATTGACACCAACACCATGAGATAGATAAGAATATTATTTCTCTTTTATAGGTAGATAGTAAAACCCCTATGATTTAGAGACAAAAGAAGAATTAATATTTGAACCAGGCTGCTTGATTCTAAATTCTGTTCTCTTAATCTGTATGTTATATTGTATAATACTGTTTAGAAGGGAAATTTAGAATACATCTTTTTTAAAATAGAAAAGAAATGCTAAGTGATATACATAGGAAGTGAAACTTTGTACAACATTATTATGTGTTAATACATGTCTGGGAATACTTTTATAATGTAATATTTTGTTGATGAAAATAAAAATGATTGAAGTAGAATTAAATAAGGTTTATTTAGGGAAATACTGGGAGAAAGGAATGATGCAGGAATGTTAAAGAGATAACTTGTAATCACAAGATATATACGGATATACAACCAGTCACTGAATAATTTATTTAACAAGCATTTATTTTATGCTTATCAAGTGTCAGGCTCTATTCTAGGCACTGGCAACATATCTTTGAATAAAAAGATAAGATCTCTGCCTTATGGATTTTGCATTTTGTTCAGATAGTGGTAAATGCTATGGAGAAACGTAAAGCAGAGGCTGAAGTTTAGAGAAGGACATCCAGGGCATGCTGCTGTTTTATATCCAAATGAGATGAATGGGGGGTTATATAAATAAAAGTTAAGGAGGTAAGCAAGTATATAGACTATGAGAGGGAAAGAGGTCTAGTCATGTTCAAGCCACAAGAATCTCAGGTGTCTAGAACAGAGTAAATAATGGCAAGAGTGACAGGAGAAGAGTTTAGAGAGGCATAGCAGAGGCCAAGTCGTATGGGGCCTCAAAGGCTGGGAAGAGTTAGAATTTTCTAAGTAGTGTGGGAATTCAGTGAGCTAGAGAGTGATGTGGTCTCAGTTTCTGGAAAATCACTGTGGCTAGCGTAAGGGGTGGGGGGTGGAGTAAAAACATTAAGACTGAATAGAATCCTATTGCAGAAGTGGAGGGGAAAGTTCATGGTGATTTAGATTGGAAGATCATGATCAGTGATGAGAACTGGTAAACTTTGGGATATATTTTTAAGATGGAGCTGACAAAGTTTGCTGATAGATTGAATATAGATGTAAATGTGAATTTGGAAAGAAAGATAAATTAAGATGATTTCTAGATTTTTGGCCTAAGAATTAGGTGGTAACATTTACTGATATGGCAAATAGTACAGATGGGGGAGAATTTCAAAAGTACTGTTTGGACTATGGATTTTGAGATATTTAGTTAACATATTATTTTAGGACTCTGAGTAGAAGTCATGGCTAGAGATAAACATTTAGTAGTCATAGTATATATATGACATGGAAATGGATGCCATCACTGGGTGGTGGTGGTTAGAAAGAGATGAGAGGATGGTGTAGGTCACAGAGTGTTACAACATTTAAATTGAAAGGATCAGAAGGAGGAGGATGAGCTAAAAAAATATTTCTTTAAAAATACTTTATCACACTTTTAAAAGTTTAAAAAGTTAATGTTTGTAGCATTTTTTGAGTAATTAACCTAGATTTTTGCATTCAGTTTTAGAAGTGGCACAAAACTATATGATTACCTTTTTAGAAAAAAATTAGTACAAAAGTATATCCTGATATCTCACCATTATAGCCAGGTTAGGACAGATGTCCAAGAATCACAGTGCCATTGGAACCTAACATAACAATAGTTGTAGCAAAAGGAAATATAATTTATTGATTTCTTATTGTGTTCCAAGCAGTGTGCTAGCTTCTTTATATATATTATCATATCTATTTATTTTCCACAAAAGGCCCTGGGAAACAATTGCATTACCATTTCACTGAAAAGGCATCTGAGTTTCAGAGAGTTCAGAGAACATGTCCAACATCACACAGTATTTAAAATTGTAAGTTAAATCATTGCCAGAATCAAGCAGATACTACCAGCGGTGTAAGAATTTTGCTTTGAGATTAGTATCTTTAAAACGTGTTAGAAGCCTTTATTGAGTTCAGAGCAGGTCTCCATACTTATTCTTTCTTGTAGCAGTTGTATGGCAATAACTAGAGTAGCACCATATTGAGTGTTTTCTTTCCACTGAAGAACATGAATGTGGAGTGAAACTACCAGTATTCAAATCCTGTCTTCATCTCTGACCAGCTGAGATCTTGGGCAAGTTAATTAATCTGTTAGTGACTCCATTTCCTCAGCTGTAAGATGGGGAGAATACTTATTCATATCTTATTGGATTGTTGGGAAGCTTTAATGAGTTAAAATATGTGAAGTGCTTAGAATAGTCTGGTGTGTAGGCTCTGTAAGTGTTAGGGTCATAACTGTTGTCATCATTATTACTCTGCAGAGGATTTTATTACTACTCAAAAGATACATGAAAAGTGACAAATATAAAGTAATTCTTCAAAAATGCTATACCTAGATATGAACAATTTTTAACACAGGTCAATGAACTTTTTGGTAATATAACATAAGTGATATGTTATCATTGAGTTAATCATAGTATGCCTTTAGCTATGACATTGTAAGTTTATCCAGTAATGTTGACTGATTATTTTTTTAAGGTTTTTGTGCTATAGGAAGACAGTTTTCATTGTTCTTATGAATTTTAAAACACAGTATGATTTGGTTGTGTGTGCAAGTCTAGTATCTGTCTAAGATGTTATCTCTGAACTTTTCTCTCATTTCAGTCCTTTGCATCAGAATTAACTCCCTCTCTTGGATTGCTTTACTTTCAGTGCCCTGTGGTGGAATTTTAACTAAGCGCAGAGGGACTATTTTGTCTCCTGGATACCCTGAGCCTTATGACAACAATCTGAATTGTGTATGGAAGATCACAGTGCCAGAGGGAGCTGGCATTCAAGTAAGGATATTTAAATTTTTCTTCTTTTCATTGTATATTTGAAGTTAATCTTTTCAGAGATGACAGGAGGCATGTAATTTCTAGAATTGTAGCCAGTGCTTTTGACTGATGTGGCTGAATTTAAAAGAATGATACTTACCATTAATTTTTTTCACCAGCAAGTAACAGAAAGCCGATTCAAGATGGCATAAGCAGTAAGAAAAATGTGTTGCTCCACATAACATGGAATCTTTGAGTAAAGTGGTATAAGGGTTGTTTATTTCAGAGGTTCAGTTGTGTCATTCCTGACCCAGGTTTTTTCCATCTCTCTATTCTGCCATTCTTAACATGTTGTCTTAGTTCTTGGACTTCCTTTCTCATGGTCTTAAGATGGCTGCAAAAGCTCTAGGCATAACAGTCTTCCACAGCAATGACCAATAGACAAAATGGAATGTCTCTATCTTATGTACTTTTTAAATGGTTAAGAGAACTTTTCAAGAGACCTTCTAACAGACTTTCCCTCATGTCCTATTGACCAAAATTACAATCATATCTATCCCTAAGCCATACACCGGGCAATAGCAAAAGATTTATTGTGATTTGGCCTTAAAAAAAAATCAAGATTAGGTGCTTGGATCAGGCAAGGGGCTTAGCCTTCTCTGATGTACACAGCTCTCATTTTATTGAACAAAACCATTCTCTGTCATCAAAGAAGAGGAATGTTACTCTATAGATGGTCATCAGTATCTACCATATTACTTCAGTTGTGACCATATTGTGGGGGAGCAATCTGACCAACTACTCTGTTTGAGAAGGAAATTTTTTGTGGATAAGTTGATAGCATTTTACTGCTGAGTCAGTATTTACCCCATGGAACATAATTATGCCTCACAAAGTATTACATAGTCCATATTTCATAAAAATAACTTGACTGTTTCTCCAATTGAGTCATAGGGTTTTCTTTTAGAAACTTGAGATATATATGTCATGGAAAAAGTATCCAAGACATCATTCATTAAAACTGAAATTAGACAGAAGTATAATTTTCAGTGAAAATAATAAACTTTTTGAATTCATCTTTATAACTTTTCAGAAAATTCAAAAAAGTACTTAACAGGCATCAGGTATAAAATAGGTCAGTAAATCAAGGAGAAAACTTGAAATGTACCTTTTCAGTGTTTTACAAACATTAACAATCAAAGAACTGCTTATATTCTGCCTAGCTGTACTATTATTTTATGGTCAACTTGTAAAATTTGGAGATAACCAATCGACCATATCCTGTAATATCCTATTATTGGTAGAATTAACAAGGATTTTAGGATTGTCCATGTTCCAGGTGTTCCAGATTGTACAAGCAATCTGAAATGAGATGATACCTTTAAAACCTTCATAGAACATTTACTATATCATCTGGTTATGTTTATGAAGATTATCTTAGAGCAGCTATATGTTGACATCAGCTTTCTATCTCATCCTAAAATAATAAAACCCCTGGCATTTTCCCTCTAGTTTTCATCCTCTGTTTCTGACCCCCTGCAAAGTGGCTTCAGCATCCAGTGCTCTATTTGAGTCACTCTTACAGTGGTCACTGAGGACCCCTGCCATTAAGTCCATTGAATTGCTCATCCTCCTATCCTGCGCATTCTCCCCTCACTCTTAAAACACCTTTTCCCTCCATTCCACCCAATACTCTCTTGGACTTCATTTTGTTTTCTTTTCTACATCTATGGCTTCTGCTTCTACATCTAGGAACATGATCTCCTCTTCTTCAGCTCATCAAATATGGTGCTTGTGAGATTCTATGGCCTTTGTCCATCTCACATTACACCACTCTCTGTGCCATCTTATCGGCTTTCACAGTTTCAGTTACCATTATGTACTAATGATATCCAGGACCTGAATCATAGGAGATAATCAGCAAACATCTTTTTAAAGTGAAGGATTGAATAAATGATGATTTCTAAGCCTAAATACCTAACCCACACCTTACACCTAAGCTGCATGCCATTTATCCAACTACCCACTGGATATTTTCAGCTAAACGTCTTACATCTCTAATTTAACCTGTTCAAAACTGACTTCATGACTATTTTCTCAAAGTCGTGGATCCTTCCCCATTGTGCTCTGTCTCAGAATCAACCCCTCATCCATTCAGTTGCACAAGCCAAAAACCCTGATGATTTTTTTCTGTCTGCAACTGCACAAAGAACTATGTCAGATCTGTCTTTCACAAACCTCTCAAATAAGTCTATTTTCTCCATCCACACTTTTACCACTCAAGATTAGGCAACATCATCCCTGTCCCAGATTCTTATTCTCCTCCAATCTATTCCTCACAGGGCAAAGAGAGTAACATTTTTTTCCTTAATAAATTTATATTATTTATTTACTGGTTGTTCATTGCTGCACGGGGGCTTTTTCTAGTTGCCGCAAGCAGGGTGCTAATCTTCGTTGCGGTGCATGGGCTTCTCATTGTAGTGGCTTCTCTTGTTGCAGAGCATGGGCTCTAGGTACATGGGCTTCAGTTGTTGCAGCACACAGGCTCAGTAGTTGTGGGTCGAGTGCTCTAGAATGCAGGCTCAGTAGTTGTGGCACATGGGCTTAGTTGCTCTGCAGCATGTGGGATCTTCCTGGACCAGGAATCGAACCTGTGTCCCCTGCATTGGCAGGCAGATTCTTAACCACTGTGCCACCAGGGAAGTCCCAAGAGTAACTTTCTAAATATAAAAATCTGGTGCTATAACTTTCCTGCTTTACAATACCTCAATTGTCCTCTCTATCCTCAACAATTTGACATAGCTGATTATGCGTTTGTGCTTTGTCCTCATTTCTTGCCCTTATTTTAGTTCTTTATAGAAACGTGGCTCTCTCTCTTGCCTCTGGGCCTTTGTGAATGTTGTTCCCTCTGCTGGCAACACTCTCCATCATCTCTCTTTATTTGGCTTCTTACTCATTATTTCTGTCTCAACTTAAAAACAGTTCCTGTGGAACACCTTCCATGAACTTGAAACAACATGAAATCCTCTTACTACATTTTCTCATAGATCCTTGTAATTTCCTTATTGTAATACTCATCACATGTTACTGTTTTTAATTAATTACCTGTAAGCTCATGAGGGCAGTAACCAAGTCTGTTCTGGCATCTGGCACAGTGCCTGGCAGTCTGTGCTCAGTAAATATTTTTAGAATGAACCAATGAATACCTTCAAAAGCAGTGGAGTTTTAAGCCACTTTAAGGAATTACCATAGCATGATGGACTAATACAACATGTGCAGATAATGTTATGTCATAAATCACTGTCCCAGCCAAACACTATTCAAACTGGACACTTGTATCAATGACACTATAAAATCTTTCACTGAGGAGGCATTTTGTTTAATGATTGTACTTTAGAAAAAAAATTTGAATTTAGCAGAGCTCTTATCAAACTTACAGAATGTGAAGCATGTTGGTGTTTTAATTTTAAATATTCTAGATAACTACCAAACACTTTTTTCTAATCAACCTCTTATATGTTTGCAAATTTTAGACATATAACTAAATCATTGAAAATTATAACACACACATGTAAAACATGACATATTTGAAATTTCACTAACATCACCTAAAAGCTACCTTGCTAGTACACCAGATGTAAAGCAGTGTTTATTTTATTTTATTTTTTGGGCTAAACATGTGTGTGAATAAAGAATTATATGAATATTCAATAAATCATATATGAAATGAAGTGAAATAACTACTGGAGGAAAGAGAAGAAACATTTAAGTAATATAGGATGATTGAACATTTGGGGGAAATAACCCCAACAAATAGACTAATTTGTTGTATTACCATTACATGAAAAGTGTGTGCGAGGAGTGTATTCATTTGTTTGTCTGTTTATTTTAGCAAGGTGTATTGGAGGGAGAATTCCAAAGGAGCTACATTTAACAGTAACAGAGTTATCAAGCAAAGACCAATTTTTATGTAATGAATCATTTATTAAAAAAGTTGGTTACTTAATTGTGTCAATTTGCAGAATGATCATAATGAGTCAATATAGTCATCCAAACAAAGCAAAGTGGGGTTTGAATGTCTCTATGAGGGATATATATCTGGTTTTAGTTATTGGAAATTCATTAACTCCTAAAGCTATCCTGTTGTCATGATGGACAACTTCATCTAATTTAAAGTTCTTCTGAACACTGAATCTGTAGCTGCTCCTTTTTAAGTCTTTTACTTGACTCTCATTTGGCTTTTTGTCATAGTGGATCCTCAACCCTTTACTTGAGTCTCCTACAAGTCTTCTCTATGTGTTTAATATGTCAAACTACATTCATAATTTGCCCAGAATCCTAGTGGCAAATTGCATTAGTTCTCTGTGACTTCTGTAACAAATCATGAACTCAAAAAGCTTAAAATAATAGAAATTTATTCTCTTATGGTACTGGAGGCTGAAAGTCCCAAATCAATTTTACTGCACTGAAACAGATGCTGACAGGGCTGCATTCCCACCACCCTCCACTATCCCCTCTGCTCAGGCTCTAGGGAAGATTCCTTTCCTTGCCTCTTCCAGCTTCTGGTAGCTGCCAGCATTCCTTGGCTTCTGACCATATCACTCCAATTTCTGCTTCTATGATCACATTGCATTCTCTTCTTCTGTCTGTATCAAATTATCTTTGACATCTTATAAGAACACTTGTGATTGCATTTAAGGCTCATTTAAATCATCTAGGATAATCTACCTATCTCAAGATATTTAGTTTAGTCACACCTGAAAGACCCTTTTCCATACAAGGCAGTATTTACAGGCTCAAGGAATCAGGACCTGATATATTTGGGAGCCATATTCATATATATATATATATATATATATATATATATATATATCCAGAATTAAACATTTTCTTCCTCTCACCAAGGTAAGAGGTTTTCCTGGAGATGTCTACATTTTTGTTTTTGCCATCCCTCTGATCTCAATAACTCAGGGGAAAAATATTTTAAAATCTTTCCTGTCACTTCCTTCTCCTATTCATATCACACAAAATCCAGTAATTTCCTCTATAGCAACACATGTGACATTTGGGTCCCCCTTTCTACCGTTCCTGCCTACTAACCTACTTTATTTAGTCTTTAATTGCTTCTCCTGTGGGCTACTGCAATAAACATTAGAGTTGTCTTTTTGCTTTCACTTTCTTCATTCAATGCAGTAGTACCATACTTAAAACACAGTCCTGATTATTCTCCTTCAGTCCACCTTCTAAAACCTTCAATGAAATACTCCTCAACTGCATAATTGTTATGCTGGTGTTCAGTCTTTATAGCCCTTCTCTCTCATTCTCTCCCTTAACTATGATACATTAAATCCTTAGTACACACTAGGCACTATTTGAAGGTAAAAATATTTTAATTTTTACAACAAACCTATGAATTAGATGCTTTATTACAGTGATTTATGTAAGAAATCTGTGGCACAGAGAGATTAACAGTTCTTTTAGGGTTACATGCCAGTGAGTAGAGGAAGCCAGGAAATTGCAAACCCCACATTCTCTAATATTTCTTATATTTATCCACTAAGCTTTACTCTTTCTAACTTTTCTCTACTTTTTCTAACTTTGCATGCATATTTTTTCTTATGTAAATACCCTCCACTGTGGCTAAATTGGATTACTGATGGTTCACTAAATCTACCTCATGGCTTGTCGCCTCTACATTTTTACTGAGTCAGTAATTTCTTTCAGTGGAAAACCTCTCAATACATTTTGCTTATCTCAAATGTCAACTCTTGCAAGAAATTCTTACTTTCTTTTCTTTTTTCTTTCTTTCTTTCTTCTTCTTCTTCTTTTTATTATTATTATTATTATTATTATTATTTTGCTTTTAAAGCTGAATATGACTTTTTCTTTTCCTGAATTGAAGGGAAGGAAAATTCAGATATGAAGAGAGAATTGGCCAGTGTTTAAGGAGTTGGTGGTTGTGTTACAATCATACAGCTTTGATTCCAGTCTTCTTCCTGTCTGGAGCATTGCCATTGGGCCTAATGCCTGTCACACAGGCAGGGTATCTGTTGCCATGTGGCACTCACCCCTGGAAAAGAGGCACCAGCACTCATTTGAATGGAAGAATGATGATGGCCTATTTTGTGGATGAGAAATTTTTAGTGAATGCAATTATTAGAAGTATTTAGTGAATGAGTATAATACTTACATTTATAACAGACTTTAGCTAAATAAAAATGAATTTATTTTAGTAAGGCTATTCCTTTACCTCCTCCTAAACTACAAAATAGGTAATAAACAAAGAAAAATAGAGAAAATGCACAGTTGTGAGGGTCCTGTGGGTTCTTACAAAAACTCAAGCTGTGCCAAGTGAAGTGCAGCAAAGTAACACATGCTTCTTTCTTTAAATAAAATTTAGCAGACATGAGAGAATTATACTCTAGCATTTCCCTTATCAACTTTATGGGCCTTCACAGTGATTTAGTTATTACAACACCATTTATAAAAATATAGCCATTTATAAAAATAATCTTTAAAAGACATACCCAAATCAGTTATAACGTATTATTTTTGGTTATCTATACTGAAATCTATTTAAAATGTGCATAGGTGATTATAATGTTAATTTTTAAAAATAAAACAAAGAAAGGAAATTTAGCAAAAGTTATGCAAAGTAAAATATAATAAAATGTATCCAAGATAAATCTAGTTCAAAAATAAATATATCATAGGATCTTACATGCTTATGTAGTCCTCTATGTGGACCACAAATCTGGTTATTTCCTATTAGGTAAAGCAAATATGAAAACTCAGTCACTAAAAAGAATCAAACTTCCCAAAACAAAAAGTTAACCAATTGTTTGGAACATGCCTTGATTCAGATTCTAGGTACTAAGACATTAGATTAATCCAAAGCTGATATGGTGACAGACATTCTGAAAGTTATACCCATAGTGAACACTGCAAGATGCCTCAGAGGCTTTTATTATACAAGTCAGTGCATGTAGGCCAGTGCCATGAAGGCAAAGATCAATTCCGTTAAAATCCTTCTGTGAAGGGATGATATGGTTCAGGCTTTGAGCTCTCTCTTCCAGAGGATATGAGTGGACTATAGTATATGTATCTGATTAGAAGTATGTGTTCTTACCAGTAAAAATTATTTCATAGGTGCAAGTTGTCAGCTTTGCTACAGAACATAATTGGGATTCTCTGGACTTTTATGATGGGGGAGACAACAATGCTCCAAGACTTGGAAGCTATTCAGGTAAATAAGAGAGCTGAGCTTGATTAAAATACATTATAATTAGGAATGTAAAATCTCTCTCTTTTTAAAGAGCTGCCTAGAACTCTGACTTGGTGATATTAATTTTGCTTTTTATAAACTATTTGCAAGGAACTAAATTACAAGGTTAGAAGTTTGAAAGGCTTTAAAGGTAATGAAATTTGAAATTGCTGTTTAAAATCTTACTGTAGTGTTATGATATTTGTGTAATTATTTATTGATGCTTTTTGTGTTAATAGTAATATTTTTAGCTGAGCTATGGTTCAGGAATAGTATGTATGCCCCTCTCCCTTCAAAAAAAAAAGGCATGAGTAGTAATATTTAAAACATTGACAGTGCTTGGTAATTATGGTATATTCACTTAATAAAATGTTTTGCAGCCATTAAAATAATTATAGAGACTATGTAACAACTTGTAAATGCTAAAAGGTACTATTGAATGAGAATAAAGAGAACACAAAATTAATTCTATGAAATAAACTAAATTATCTAAAATTCATACTATATACATATGTACCAATACCAGAAGATTTTAAGATTTGTTATGGTTTTTAAAGGTAGTTTATGCATTAATATAACAGCTTCTTACAGCATATTTAGAATGAACTGAAGTTTTACTTTGTGTATTTTACTTTAATTTTGATTATATTGTTTAACTCTAGAAATATAAACATAGCTAACCTATAAACTTAAATATTGCAGATATACTAAAAGAATTTTGAATGATATTAAGTTTTTAATAGATTTTTAAATGGAGTATGTTAATCTGTTTCTCAGCATCACCATTGAGGAAAGGAAAGAAGAAATATCTAGAGTAGAAGTGATTTGGCTTAGGCATTGAAAATATTTTAGACATAGACATAGATAGAAATTTTTTTTAGAAAAACATTGTATAAATTTTTGAGTATGCATTTGTCGATAATAGACTAGGTATAATACTTTCTGAATAATAAATACAAGAATGAGGATGATAAAAGTGATAAATGATAACAGCTATTGATTACCAAGTGCTAGATCTGTGTGAAGCTTGTCATATATCTCCTCATTTGATCTTTCTAGCAGTCCTTGTAGGAAATTGACACTAAGAGAAATTAAGTTGCCTGAGGTTGTACAGCTAATGTTAGAATGAGACTGGGACCCAGCTGGAGTGACTCCAGAGTCAGAGCTCTTAATCACTAAGACCTTCTAAGAGACTAAAAGCAGTTTGAGTAACCTTTGAGTTTCTGTTTACCTTTGTCTTCAGTGATTCAGTTAGGGCACTACAGACTGAGAGCAAGTTCGGGGGTGGGAGGATGGGAAGCAGTCATGTGTTCTGTAGTGAATTTGTCCTGATTTCGCTTATAGAAGGCTCAGTGGTTAAGGTTCACAGAATTGTGCAAAGTAAGTGTGAAGTAACTAGAAAATTACAAAAAAAATCATTTGCAACACTATCATCTCATATGCTTGTTGAACTTTATCTTGAGACAGAGTTGACGGTTATTTTTATGCTTGTCCTTTGAAACTGCTTGAGTTGTAATGTTAAGGATCTTGAACTGTTACTCAGTGTCAAATAGTCAAGAAGTAATTGATTCAAGCAGATATTTTATATTTTCAACTCAATAATTGAATAAATTAAAGTTGAGTTCCTGTAGAAGTTCAGAAGAATATGGTTATAAAGCATCTGCCAGGAGACAAGGCTAACGCTAGTTCATAATCGGCATTCATTTTTGAATGCTCACTACCAGCTTCACTGTTAGGGTGTAAGAAACATCAAAGTACTTGACCTAGCATAGAACATAAGTGTATATATATGTATGTATATATATGAATATTAAATATCATAATAAAGGACAACAAATAAATGTCTTTAAACCTATACAGAATTTTGTTATTATACCATAAAAATCACATGCAAACTTTAAAAGTAAGTTTATTATTAGCTTGTGCATGGACTACTGAAATCCACATGAAATTCAAAGCATTTCTTTTAGGAGACTAGTAAAATTTATTGCTTTAACTTTCACCAGCTTTCTTTGCTCCTACCTATTTTTGGGGAGCAATCTAATGTGCTCTCTAAGGTCTGTCTCCTTGGAGATAGTCAAGAACAGTAATATGAAAAAGAAATATGTGAGAAATATTTTTATTTAAAATTTCTTGTAAAACAGTAATATGTAATTTCAGTGATAACCTATTGGCTGATTAAAACACTTATTTTTATTATAGTACTTATTATGCGATCACTGAACTACTTTTTCAATATCATTTCAGGAACGACAATACCCCATCTTTTGAATAGTACATCTAATAATCTATATCTAAATTTTCAATCAGACATCAGTGTTTCTGCTGCAGGATTTCACCTTGAATACACAGGTAAATATAATATCATGTGCTATTCAGGAAAATTAAAAACACATCTATATAATTTTGAATATTACTTTTCTGAATATACAAAGTTAATTGACTTTGTCAAAGGAGAATGTTTGGTCTTAAGATTTTGAAGTGTTTCTTCCATTCAGATACAAAACTATTATGTATAAAGTTCTGATGATTTTCATCAGAATTTATAAGTATTTTTTTAATTGTAAGTACATTTAATATTTACCCTCTCAACAAAATTTTTAAGTGTACAATACAGTAGTGTTAACTACAGGCACAATGTTGTACAGCAGACCTCTAGAACTTACTCATCTTGTATAATTGAAACTTTATACCCATAGAACAGCAACTCCCCATTTCTCCCTTCTCTTAACTTCTGGAAACCAACGTTCTACTCTCTCTTTCTATGAGTTTGCCTATTCTAGATACTTCATATAAATGATATCATATATTATTTGTCCTTCTGTGTCTGGTTTATTTCACTTAGCATAATGTCCATCAAGTTCATCAATGTTGCCACATATGACAGAATTTTCTTCTCTTTTTTAAGACTGAATAGTGTTCCATTGTATGTATATAATGTATTTTCTTTATTCATTCTTCCCTTGATGGACATTTAGTTGTTTTCATATCTTAGCTATTGTGAATAATGCTGCAGTGAACATGAGAGTGCAGATATTTCTTTGAGATTCTGATTTCTTTTGAAAATATACCTGGAAATGGGATTGCTCGATCATATAGTAGATCTACTTTTAATTTTTTTCAGGATGCTCTATAGTGTTTTCCATAGTGTCTGTGCATACCTTCCCACCAACATTTCTCCATATTCTCACCAACACGTACCTTTTTTTTAAGTCAAATAAGAGCATTTTATAGTTATCATGAAGAGTACAAATTATAACAAAAACTCCAGCTTTGAGTATTTTTGCAACAAATGGCATAACAACAATTCTTAAAGCAAATCAGCAAGAACTATAAGGAGACATAAGCAAAAATGCATTATGAAATTTACCCAAATTTACACTAGAGACAAAAATTCTAAACAGACTAATTATCATAGGACCAATATAGACAATAGTTATATAAAAAAAAAAAAAACCTGGTCCAAATAGGCTTCACACAGAAATATTACCAAACCTTTAAAAAACCAGGTAATCTCAATGCTATTAAAATTATTCCATCTACTTTTTGTGGAATATATCATAGGTTTCAATACTTGTCTCAGTATAAAGCTATAAACCAGCCTCTTTTATGAATATGATGCAAATATTTTATTTCTCCAACTTGTTGAGATTTAACTAACATATAACATTGTGTATATTTAAAGCATACAATGGGTATTGTTGTTAGGAATGTAAATTGGTGCAGACACTGTAAAAACAGTATGGAGTTTCCTCAAAAAACTAAAAGTAGAGTTGCCATGTGATCCAGCAATCCCACTCCTCATATATCCAGAGAAAACTAAAATTCAAAAAGATGCATGCACCCCAATGTTGCACAACACTGTAAATCAACTATACTTCAAATAAATAAATAAATATATACAATGTGTTGATTTGATACATGTATCTATTGCAAAGTGATTACCATAGTAGGGATAGTTAATACTTCCATTACTTCACATAATTATCTTTTTGGTGTGTGGGAGAAACATTTATGATGTAGTCTCCTGGTAACTTTCAATGATGCAGTATTTTTAACTATAGTCACCTTGCTGTACATTGGATCCCCAGGACTATTCATCTTATGACTAAAAGTTTGTATCCTTTGACTCACATCACCCCATTTCTCCTAATCCCATCCCCTGGCAACCACCATTCTACTCATTGTTTCTAAGAGTCTGTCTTTTTTAGATTCTGCATGTAAATGAGATCATATGTTATTTGCTTTCTCTGAGTTATTTCACTCAGCATAATAACATGAAGGTCCATCTATGTTATTGCAAATGGCAGGATTTCCTTCTTTTACGTAGCTGGATAATATTTCATTGTATATATGTACCACATCTTTATTTACTCATTTGTGGAAAGACACTTTGGTTGTTTCTATATCTTGGCTATTATAAATAATGTTCACAATGCACATGGAGTACAGATATCTCTTTGAGATTCTGATTTCTTTCCTTTGATTATATTCTCAGAAGTGGGATTGGTGGATCACATGATAGTTCTATCTTTAATTTTTTGAAGAACCTCCATATTATTATCCATAGTGGCTGTAGCAGTATTCATTTCCACCAACAGTGCATAATGGTTTCCTTTCTGTTACATCCACACCAACACTTGTTATCTCTTATTTTTTTTAATGAGAGTCTTCCCAACAGATGTGAGGTGACATTTCATTGTGCTTTGGTTTGCATTTCCCTGATGATTAGTTATGTTGAGCATCTTTCCATGTACCAGCTGGGCATCTATATGTCTTCTTTGGAAAAAATGTCTACTCAGACATACTCTGCCCATTTTGTAATCAGGTTGTTTTTGTTTTGTGTTTTTGTTTTTACTGTTGAGTTATATGAGTTCCTGATATATTTTGGATATTAATTCCTTATCAGATAGATAGTTTGCAAATATTCTCTCCTATTCTGTAGGTTGCCTTTTCATTTTGTTGATTGTTTCTCTTGCTGTACAGAAGTTTTTTACTTTGAGGCAGTCCCACTAATTTATTTTGCTTCTGTTGATTGTGCTTGTGGTGTCATATCCAAAAAATCAATGGCAAGACCAGTGTCAAGAAACGTTTTTTCCTTCATTTTCTTCTAGGACTTCTAAAGTATCAGATGTGATGTTTAAGTCTTTAATCCAATTCCAATTAATTTTTATGAGAGGTGTAAGATAGAGGTCCAATTTCATAATTCTATGAGGGTGAGTCAAAAATTATCTGCACTCCAGGTGTAGAATTTAGTTAACACTTAGAAAAGACAAATGCATCATTTTTAGACATAATCTCCTTGTTTTTCAATTCAC
Organism: Hippopotamus amphibius kiboko; assembly: GCF_030028045.1. Taxonomy (NCBI): domain Eukaryota; kingdom Metazoa; phylum Chordata; class Mammalia; order Artiodactyla; family Hippopotamidae; genus Hippopotamus; species Hippopotamus amphibius. Next base: position 148,659,124 of record NC_080190.1, on the reverse strand, counting down.
TTTGTCCATCTGTCAACAAGTTTTCATATTCCTTCATTAAAAAATGTTTTAGGCTGAATTGTGAGCCACAAATGCACTGCTGTCTTCACTTCTTCATCAGAAGTGAATCTTCATCTTCATAGGGTTGCTTTCAGGGGACCAAACAGATGAAAGTCTGATGGAGCAAGATCAGGACTATAAGGAGGATGCTTTAACACCTCAAAATGAAGTTTTTGCTGAGTGTCGACAATGTGGGCAGAGCTGAAGCCTAAACTTCGAATTAAACGCAGAGGACTGCTATCCAAGGCTATTGTGATCTTGCATGACAATGCACGTCTTGACACTTCTCCCCACACTACACCCCCTGCATTGGAAAGTGAAGTCTTTTTTTTTTAATATTTATTTATTTATTTGGCTGTGTTGGGTCTTAGTTGCGGCATGCAGGATCTTCAGTTGTGGCATGAAGGATCTTTTAGTTGCAGCATGCAGACTCTTAGTTGCAGCATGCAGGATCTAGTTCTCTGACTAGGAATTAAACTCAGGCCCCCTGCATTGGGAGCACAGAGTCTTAAGCACTGAACTGCCAGGGAAGTCCCTCACTTAAATTTGTTGATAGGATCCCAGTATTATGTTAGTAGATGTGGTAAGAGTTGGCATCCTTACCTTGCTCCTGATCTTAGATGAAAAGCTTTCAGTTTTTTAATGTTGAATATGATGATAGCTGTGGGCTTTTCATATCTGGCCTGTATTATTTTGAGGCATATTCTTTTGTATGTAATTTGTTGAGAGTTTTTAATATGAAAGAATGTTGTAATTTGTCAAATTCTTTTTTTCTGCATCTGTTGAGATGATCATATGTTTTTATCCTTCATTCTGCTAATTGGTGTATCATATTTATTTACTGAATCATCCTTATATCCCATGAATAAATTCCACTTAGTCATGGTGTATGGTCCTTTTTATGTGTTGTTTCATTTGGTTTGCTAGTATTTTGCTGTGGATTTTTACATCTATATTTATCAGGCATATTGTCATGTAGTTTTCTAGTAGTGCCTTTGGCTATCATATCAGGGTAGTGCTGAACTCATAAAATGAATTTGGAACTTTCCACCTTATTCAGTATTTTGGAAGAGTTTGAGAAGAATCAATAGTAATTCTTTAAATGTTTGGTAGAATTCATCCATGAAATATCTGGGCTTGGGCTTTTCTTTGTTGAAAGGTTTTTGATTACTGCTTCAATATCCTTACACATTGTTGGTCTATTCAGACTTTCTGTTTCTTCACAAGTTGGTCTTGGTAGGTTATATGATTTTATAAGTTTATCCATTTTTTCCTAGGTTATCTAATTTGTTGGTGTCCAATTGTTCCTAGTAGTCTCTCATGATCATTTGAATTTCTGTGGTATCAGTTATAATGTATCCTCTTTCATTACAAGTATTTTAAAATTGTGAAAAAAGGAGCTGGATCCTGAAGAAATTTTAAAACTGTAATTGGAGTAAGTGGCTTTTCTTGTTGGCAGAGAAAATATATATTTGTCTCCCACCTTCCTAAAGAAGTTTCAAACGCAAAAAAGGCTTACATGCTCTATTTAAATACCTATACAAGACAGTGTGCTTTTTACTACATAAAATTATCACAAGTATAATTGGGTGATTATTTTGGAAGGGGCTTACTTACTGTTTCCCTAGAATATAAGCTCCAGGAAGATAGGATTGACTATTGGTACAGGATCATGTCCATTTAGGATATCTTTTTGTCTCTTACGCTGAGACTAGTCCTTGAATCTTATAATGCATACACAACACATTTGTTGGCTAAGTAAAGAATGAGTGACACAACACTTAGAAGCAAAAGATAGCAAATATGTAATATTGGCATATATCATTGATGTCAGTATACCTATACTGATGCTAGTGTTCATAAAGACATTTAGCACGTTGGTCTGGACACATTTTATAACTCTGTTGGCTTTTTCTTTCTGAAGGTATCCCATTCAGTAATATCTCCTCAATATCACTTTGTCCAAGCCACTCAGTCCATCATTGTAACATTGTTACCTACACAAGAGGATCTGATAGAAAAATAAATGCTCTCTGGGAAAGAACAGAGGCTACAATGATAGACATGTAGTAAATAGTGATTAATTGATTATTGACAATTATTTTTGTTTTATATTGAGGTTCACTTTCCAACTATTGGTAACCTCAGATATAGTAAATGTATCATTGTAATATAAATATGTGACAAATAAGTACAAGAAGTTTTATTCATTCATTTTTCATTCAACCAATAAGTATTTTTGAATGCCTACCATAGATCAAACACTATGTTCAATATGGGAAATGAAAAGATTAAATATGTTGCAGTATCTTTTTTTCAGGAGATCACAGTGTAGTAGAAGAGACAGAGAGAGAGAAGAAATAATAGAGTGTTATGAATACAGGACTAGATATATTCATGGTAGAGTGTGCACGAAAGTGCTAAGTAATCAGCTCCATTTAAGAAGTTCAGGAAATACTTCAAACAGGAGGTGACACTTTAGCTGAATCTTAACAAATAACCAGGAGTTTTACAGTTAGAAAAGGAAGAGTGGATATTATTAGCATGCAAACTTCATGTTTAGACAGAGTTATGATACATGGCATGTTACAAGGACTGCAACTAGTTCAGTAGGGCCGGTGCGTACATTTTGTGACAGCACCAGGAACTAAGGCTGTTTATAGAGGGCAGGGCTATTCCTGAAAGGTATGGAATGTCATAATCAGAAATTTGACTTCATTATAGGTGATGCAGTTCAAAAGCAGCATATATTTTGATAGTTATTCATAATACAAACTATTAAATTATCCTAATCACAAAGAAATTGAATAAACTTTTTTAAAGTGTATTTTATACAACTTTCGAATTTCTAAAATACAATATTTTGTTGAATGCCAAAAAGGTCCTTTATTTGTATAAGGGAAATAGTATAAGAACATTACAATTTAATGGAATTATTTATCTAATTCTCCAAAGTATTTTTCAAACTGTTCTTTTGGTTAGAACCTCTTATTTATGTCAATAAATGAAGGAAATTAAGCCATATCTCAACAAATAATAGGTGTTAATAATACATAGTAGCTTGCCTCTTAGAACAAAGGATTGAGAGTTTGCTCGTCTTAAGGGGAAACAATGATTAGTGGATTTAAATCTCTCAATTTTAGGTATTAGAAGCTAACATCTTTGACAGAATAGGCAAAATATACTAGAAATGTACAAATTAAGCATATTTAATTATGATATTTAATTTTAAAAGTGAAGTTGAGCTGCTAACCATGTCAAGAAATGTTTGGTTAAAACTGTACAGGGGTTCAAAGATGAATGAGATAAATATTTGTCCTAATCAAGTGTAAACTTTGTTACATGAAATGTGTTTTTCCCCTATTTTTGTGATTATTGTCCAATTATGTTACAACTAGATATTTCTATAAAATGAGCAATCAAAGAATGCTGCTATTTTCTACATTAGTTATCTGAATCATACTCAAGAACATGGGAAAGAACTTACTACTGGTAATGAATGAGCATAAGAACAAATGGTGTATCAGTATATCTTATGAGCAGTTGCTTTACACAATAAGACTACCAACTCTCCTGATGATCTAGAGGCTACTCACAGGGACTGGCATTTAATTTGTTAGCACTGAATTCACATAATTTAAAGTAAGTGTTCATAAAATGATACTTTAGTTTCAAACTGGTTCCCAGATACTTCTTAAGAAATATTAAATATCTGGATTCACCACCCAAGAGAAAAACAAAAAATTAAACACTGCATTTAGGTGATCTAAGGACAATACTAACTGTATTTTTCAAAAACCACAAAATGGAATCCTGTTAGAAGATGATAAGATGATCACCACATTTTTTAACTAAGTCATCAAAACATTTGCTGAAGACTCACTTTTTTTTAAAATTGAAGTACAGTTGATTTGCAGCATTGTGTTAGTTTCATGTGTACAACAAAGTTATTCAGTTTTACACATATATATATATTTTCAGATTCTTTAACATTTTAGATTGTTACAAGATATTGAGTATAGTTCCCTGTCCTATATAGTAAATCCTTATTGTTTATATATTTTATGTATAGGGGTGTGTATCTGTTAATCCCATACTCCTAATTTATCCCTCCCACAACCCATTTCCTCTTTGGTAGCCATAAGTTTGTTTTCTATGTCTGTGCGTCTGTTTCTGTTTTGTAAATAAATTTATCTGTATTATTCTTTAGATACCACATACAAGTGATATGATATGATATTTGTCTTTCTCTGTCTGACTACTTCACTCAGTATGATAATCTCTAGGTCCATCGATGTTGCTGCAAATGGCAGTATTTTATTCTTTTCTATGGCTGAGTAGTATTCCATTGTATGTCTGTAGAACACTTCTTTATCCCTTCACCTGTCAGTAGACATTTCAGTTGCTTTGATGTCTTGGCTATTGTAAACAGGGCTGCAATGAACATTGGGAGCATGTATTTTTTTAGAATTAGAGTTTTTGTCTTTTTCAGATGCATGCCCAGCAATGGGATTGCTGGATCATATGGTAGCTCTGTTTTTAGTTTTTTAAGGAATCTCCATACTGTTTTTGATAATGGCTGTACCAATTTACATTCCCACCAACAGTATAGGAGGGTTGCCTTTTCTCCACACCCTCTCCAGTATTTATTATTTGTAGCCTTTTTGATGATGGCCATTTTGACTGGTGTGAGGTGATACCTCACTGTAGTTTTGATTTGCATTTCTCTAATAATTAGAAATGTTGAGCATCTTTTCATGTACCTGTTGGCCATCTGTATGTATTTTTTGGGATGTCTACTTAAGTCTTCTGTCAATTTTTGATTGGGTTGTTTGGTTTTTTGATATTGAGTTATTTGGTTTTTTGATATTGAGTTATATGAGCTTTTTGTACATTTTGGAAATTAAGCCCTTGTCACTAGCATTGTTTCCAAATATTTTCTCCCTTTCCATAGGTTGTCTTTTTATTTTGTTTATAGTTTCCTTGGCCATACAAAAGCCAATAATTTTGATTAAGTTCCATTTGTTTATTTTTGCTTTTATATATTTTGCCTTGGAAATCTGGTCAAAGAAATACTGCTACAATTTATGTCAGAAGATGTTTTGCCTATATTCTCTGCTAAGAGTTTTATGGTATCACATCTTCTATTTAGGTCTTTAAACAACTTTTTTTAATTAATTAATTTATTTATTGGCTGCATTGGGTCTTTGATGCTGCACGCATGGGCTTTATCTGCGGTGAGCAGGGGCTACTCTTCATTGCAATGCGTGGGCTTCTCATTGTGGTGGCTTCTCTTGTCCTGGAGCACAGGCTCTAGGCATGCAGGTTTCAGTAGTTGTGGCTTATAGGCTCAGTAGTTGTAGCTCACGGGATCTAGAGCACAGGCTCTGGAAATGTGGCACACAGGCTTAGTTTCTCTGCAGCATGTGGGTTCTTCCCGGAGTAGATACTGAACCTGTGTCACCTGCATTGACAGGTGGATTCTTAACCACTATGCTACCAGGGAAGTCCCTAGGTCTTTAAACAAGTTTGAGTTTATTTTTGTATATGGTATGAGGGTGTGCCCTAATAAGTTCATTTATTTACATGAGGTTGTCCAGCTTTCCCAACATCACTTACTGAAGAGACTGTCTTTTCTCCATTGTACTTATCTCTTTTGTTGAAGATTAATTGATCATAGGTGTGTGTTTATTTCTTGTCTCTCTATTCTATTCCATTGATCTATGTGTCTATTTTTGTGCAAATATGATGCTGTTTTGATTACTGTAGCTTTGTAGTATTGTCTGGGAAGGTTTGTTCTTTTTCCTCAGGATTACTTTGGCAATTCAGGGTCTTTTGTGGGTCCATATAAATTTTAAGATTATTTGTTCTGGTTCTGTGAAAAATGTCATGGGTAACTTGATAGGGATCCCATTAAATCTGTAGATTGCTTTGGGTAGTATGACCCTTTTAACAAAACTAATTATTCCAATCCAAGTGAATAATCTCTTTTAATTAGTACAAAATTCTAAAATAATTCCTGGATTAAGGTAAATATAATAAAAATACCAGTACTACAAAGAGCCTATAAAGATATTAAAACATTAATTTTTATCAAATTAGAACTTAGCAGAAGAAATTAAAATATTCTCCAGGTAGAAAAAGAATTTTCTTTTTGGAGAAATTAGATAAATTCCTCACTAAATAGTTACATGTGGTAATACTATCAGAAAAATATATTCCGGTTTTGTACATATGGTAATAATGTCAGAAAAATATACTCCAGTTTTTTGTGTTATTTTTAAACAAAGTCAGTGAACCTAAATTAAAATAGGAACTATAAATAGAAAAATGAAGAAATATAGAGAATTATAGGAGAAAAATAAAGTTAAAAAGTATGGGAAAAAAGAGCCCAAGTAGGACAGAAAGACAGATAAAGAGAGGAGAGGAAAAGGAGATATATTTAGTGAACAGTAGAGAAATTAGTGCCAAATTATGCCTACTTTACTTTAGTTAATTAAAAAGATTTTTGGAACATTCTAAATGCTTTCAAATCTACTGTCTAATCAATAAGGCCATTAACAAAGTATTTGCAAAATATTGAGTAAGTGCAAGAGAATAGGGAAAGGTTGAACATGGAAATTTAAGTAGAACTTTACAGAATTAAAATGACTAATAATTTCTGCTCTAGTCTTTAAAGACAAATTTATAAAATTAGCTACAGCAGCATTTTTTGCTGCTTTGTCAGTAACATGTTGAAAAGTAATTTTGATGGATTTGGTGGATCAAATTCTGGGTAGAGCAGCTGTGGTTTTGATACAGTGTCCGGCAGGGCAATCTCAAAGTCTGTCTGATCACTCTTTGCAACTTGAGTGTATTATTTCCAGAACTGAGAAAATATACCCAAACACAATAATATTTTTTGAAAATAATCTGACTTATTTGAGGAAAGGGCACCTAAATTTCTGTTTCAAAATGGTAATATTCCCTTAGTGGAGGAATATCTTTTTTGTGGTAATGCAAGAGTCTGTCTACTTGTGGAGGAAGATTGTATTAACTAGACATGAAAATTGTAAAGAACTTCCTTATGTATTCAGAAGCCCCCCAAAATCACTGGTTGAACTGTAAGAACACAATAACCTCTATAAGAGAAAACTATTTTTTAAATGAGTACGAACAAGGACTTTAAGAAAAAAATTTTAAATTTGATTCAATATTTAGAAAAAGCAAAATGCTTGAGCAGTTGGGTACTGGGAAAAATAATTGTCTGTGTGTGTGTGTTATAAACAAGGTAGTTATATTAACTTTTCTCCATTGAGAAGACACCTATTTCACTACACATCTTTGGTATTTCATTTCTGACAATCCCTGAAATAAAAGTTCTGCCCACAGGGTAACATAAGGAAGTAATCACATAGGGGAAATAACTGTCTCATAATCACACTATGAATACCAGCAACAGATGCAAAAGACATTAAGTTTGCTATAAAAAGGATAGATTTTATGTTTTTTTTAATTTTAACCAAGAAAGTAGACTCTTTCTAAATTCCTAAAGGAATATTTTAAGCAGTAAAGGTTTCAGGAAACATGGCAGGTGTTCTTCTGTCTTGGGAAAAGGAAATTTGGCTGAGATTCCTTCTAGCAAGTGAGTATTTTCTCTGTCTGATTTTCCTACTCACTCATGAGGTTTTCAGAAAAGAAAACAATCTAGATTATTTGACAGCACAGTTACTCCACAGATAGACCTTGCTTTGTATTTACTTAAAAGGGAAATACTGACAAATGGCTGATTTTTATCATATAGTGCAATTTTTCTCCTTTAACTTGAGATCATGCCATTTTAGCTTTGGAATGCCTGATTATGATTATAGAAATCTGATGTTTCTTCTGCCCAATTTATCCTTCTCATGCCTTGGTCTCATTAATATTTCTAGAGGCCCATTTTGATAATTTTATATCATTGTTTTCCTGTTATCTACTGGAGAAAGGCAACAATTCATTTCCTCCCATAATTTTCCATCTCCTTATTGCTTCCCAAATATAAGAAAACCCACTTGTTTATTTATCAAATTTTTGTTGAATGCAAACTAAATGGGTAAATGTTAGATATACTTTCTAGGTGTAAGTGCTGCATATTTTCCTAAGATCCAGCCCTCAAAAAAAAAAAAAAAATGCTTCAGACTAACTGGGAGTAACAACATGCAAACAACAATAATTGCAAAATTACAGTGTAAGCACTGTAAGTATAGTTTATGTAAGTTGGTACTTCACAGATAATTGTGCACTATAGTTATCTTGGAGTCTTGTTAAAAATACAGATGATGAGACTCCACCCAAATAGATCAAGTCAGTCTTTATGAGATTCAGCCAAGCATTTGCACTTTCATCAGCTTCCTAAGATTACTCTCACAATGGCCAAAGTATGAGGATATCTTGTGTAACATAGGTGATGATACAGAGAAGGTAGTGATCAAAACTGTTAGGGGTTACTGGTGGTGGAGTCAGGGAGGACTTCACCAAAGGACAAATCTAAGTACTTTTGACAGATAATAATTAAAGTATAGATATGGAAATAGCTTGGTACTTTGAAGGGACCTCCTAAAATGTAGGTGGACATAAGATAATGTATTCTGGAATCAGACTTAGATTTCTGTCTTGAAACTGCCATTTGATAGCCATGTGATATTAGGTGATTTCTAAGGTTCCCTAAGAACCCAGTTTCCTCACCTGTAATATGTCATAATAATAGCATATAATTTGAAAGATTGTGTCAGAGTTAAATGAGATGTAAAGTGTTTATCATAGGGCAAGATACACAGTAAACCCTCAATAAATATCATCCTTTCCTGATAATGAGATGAACCCACATGACTGGAGTTGTCATGGTATGTTAAGTGCTGGAAGGTTAAATTAAGGAGATGACAGACAGATTTATTTTGCAGAAAGATGAGATTCACTGAAGAGTTTCAATTTGAGGAGTAACATGATCAGTTTTGAATTTTCAAAGGCCCTTTTATTTTGGAAAGTGATGAATGCATTGCAGGAAGAGAATATGCCCAAGGAAAGGAGTAGCAATGGGTCAGATGAGGAACTCTCAAGATGGTTATTGTGGTTATGTAAATGAAATGCTAAAAGATGTAGCAGATAACGAGGTAAAATTGAAAGATTTATGGCCAGTTAGATGTTGAAAATGGAGAGAGAGGGAGACATAGAGGATAGTTCTTAGGTTTCTGGTGTTTTGTTTTGGTTTTTACTTTAGATCATATCACTTTGTATATGGTCACAGTTTTGCATTATTCTTTTGGAGAGCTTGCCTTTTAATTTTTTAGACTTTTCTTTGATTTTTAGATCTTAGATATTGAATTAAATACATTTAGATCAACATAAGCACTTTTGTTTACCTGTAATATTAGACCTCACACCTTGTAGTGGGATCTAGGATCCAAAAGTACTTCCTAATTTAACTAATGATAATGCCAGTATAGGTATAATCTTTTAAGAATGAAACTTATATGGAAGGTGTATTTGGTGCTACTTGCAATGTAGGAAAAAAATGGCAAATGGATACCACATTTATATATATGCATATATAATCATCCAATAATCATCCAATAATCTTTATATTTTATGGTCAGCTCATTAGCCTTCTCAATTTATCCACAAATTCATTTTGCCATGTAACATATTTGCAGATGTTAACATCATGGGAGCCAAAATCCCACTTACCATGCTGGGACACTAAGTACAGGCCTAGTCAGTAGACTAAGGATGTTCGACAGGAATTTTTAAGAGAATTTATGTGAGATTCATGAATTGAATTTCAGTTTGGGTAAAGGTTTTTTTCTGGCAGTAAGAATTGTTATATGTTAGGATCAATTATTGGATTATGCAATCCTTTCTGTGAGCTTTTGAATTTAACATTAGACACTTGCCTTCCAAGATGGCTTTGAAAGTTGTTTTCCTAAAAATTGGAAGTGGGTTGAATGCCCTGTCAAACTTATTTATTTACCAGTGAGGCTTTTAGAGGTTAACCAATCTATGATAATCAACAACAGCACCAAAAAGCTATTTTTTTTTCTTTTAAACAGACTATAAATTCAGCGTTCTCTTAATACTCACATATTCCAGATAGGTAGTTCAGAAGAAATATTCTGTAGTGGATAAAAATTACTTAGAATCTCATTTTTGTATCTATTTTAATCTCTAACTTCTATAGATAGAACATTTGAAATTGAGTAATAAAATTCTAGAAAATAGAGATCAATAGTTCTACGTTTTAGTCTCCAAATGCTTTATTATTTATTTATTTATTTATTTATTTATTTATTTATTCAGATGTTTATTGGAGTATAATTGCTTTACACTGTTGTGAGAGTTTCTGCTGTACAACAAAATGAATCAGCTGTATTTGTACATATATCCCCATATCCCATCCATCTTGAGCTCTTCCTACCCTCCCTTAACCCACCCCTCTAGGTTATCACCAGTCATCGAGTTGACCTCCCTTTTTTATGCAGCAGCTTCCCACTAGCCACCTATTTTACATTTGGTAGTGTATATATATATAAGCTACTCTCTCACTTTGTCCCAGCTTCTGCTCCTCCACCACCCCGTGTCCACAAGTCTGTTCTCTACAACCGCATCTTTATTCTTCCCCTGCCACTGGGTTCATCAGTACCTTTTTTTAGATTTCATATGTATGCATTAGCATACAGTATTTGTTTTTCTCTTTCTGACTTACTTCCCTCTGTATGTCAGACTCTAGGTCCATCCACCTTACTACAAATAACTCAATTTCATTTTTATGGCTGAGTAATATTCCATTGTATATACATGCCACTGCACAGCACTGTTGGTGGGAATGTAACTTGATACAGCCACTATGGAAAACAGTATGGAGATTCCTTAAAAAAAACTAAAAATAGAACTACCATATGAGCCAGAAATCCCACTACTGGGCATATACCACGAGAAAACCATAATTCAAAAAGACAAATGTACCACAGTGTTCACTGCAGCACTATTTACAACAGCCAGGACATGGAAGCAACCTAAATGCCCATCAACAGATGAATGGATAAAGATGTGGCACATATATCCAAATAGTTTTAAAAAATCTTTTCCAATTTTATTGAGAAGTAATAGACATATATCACTGTTCAAGGTGTACAAAATAATTAGTAAAATAGGTTTTGTTAACATCCATCATCTCATATAGATACAATTAAAAGGAAAAAAGTTTCTCCTTGTAATGAGAATTCTTAAGATGTACTCTCTTCACAACTTTTCTATATATCATACAGCAGTGTTAACTACAGCCATCATGTTGTACATTACACCCCTAGTACACTGCACTCATTTATCTCATAGCTGGAAGTTTGTACCTTATGACCACCTTCATGAATATATTTTTTAATATTTATGGTCATATTGCTCAGATTATGCTCTCTTAGAGGTTGTAGTTGTTCCACAACTCTGGGCAGTTTTTCTAAATTACGGACACACGAAGTGAGGTAGTAAATATAAATTTGGAAATTTACTCCAATTACATTTTTCTGAAAGTTTGGTATATTCTATTAATTTTATGCTAGCAAATTACCCAATATATAATGAGGTAGCCAGTATTAATGAAAAGATTAAGAAAAACAAGTCAATTCTGCTTTCTGTTAGTAACAAAAGGGATTGAATGTTGAAGAGAAAGAAGGCAGGCAGAAGAAGACATGTTTGCCTAGCAACCTTGGGAGACACAACTACAACTAAGACAAATACACCTGAGTTCCAGAGTTTAGAGGATACAGTTTTCTCTGCTTAATCAAGATAAGCTGAAACACTTGTTAAGACGGTCTGATTTACCTTTTGCTATTTTCTGATATGAGCTATCATAAGTTGACATGAAGCTACATCATTCTTTATGTTGGGAATATGTAAGGTTTAGTAGTCATGGGAATAGATGCAGCTGCTCTGAGTTAATATATTTTTTCCAACATCTTTCTTGTGTAAGGTATCACTTTTTTTTTCTGTTTCCTGATCTACAAGATCACTGGGATGTATTTGTTGCTATGGAAAATGTCCTTAGTGCATGGAATGCCATTGATTATATCAGTTGTTAGTAGGCTTCCACAAAGAGAGCTTGTAGTTTCTAGCTGCTCTTCCTCTTGGATTCTGATCCAGCCTCATCATTAACAGTTTTGAAATGACTATTTGATTGTAATATGCATATGTAATTTCCCTCATATTTCCTTATATTTGTTGAGGCACACATTTAAATCTCAGTAATGGACAATCCTAAAGGGACAGTGAACATCTATAAATCACTGAGCAGCTTTTGAACTTATAAAATGTACATATTTTAAAAGGGAAAACTGCACGAGTAAAGATGTTTGCAAATTTAGGGGTGCTCAAAGATCTTAAAATGTAGGCTCTGAGGAAGACAAAGGTAATGTCACCATAATGAATAGAGTTTTCTTTCCTCCCACATCAGAGAGCACTCATGATATCTGCCACTAATAATTTTGCTGTAATTTTTGTGAAAACTGAAGTGGTCTGAAAACATCTTTCCATCTTGTGCAATAATTGAGGGGCTAGTCTGAGTATCCAAATCATAAAAAATAGTCATAAAAAGTTAAATGCTCAGAAATGTATCAGTTTAAATGTAGCTTATAAATAGCAAAAGGTTTCAATTCAACACAATAGTTATTTTATTGCTTTCCTTCCTTGAGCAATATGCTTAAGACATAAGCATTAGGTCTTAATGAGTTTATTTTTATGATCACTAAAAATGGTTTCCTCCCTTGGGCTAAGTGGATAATTGATTATTTGTGAAAAATAGTGATTTTAAGATTAATTATATTTTTACCTAAACTGATTTTCTTTTTCTAATTTATGCATATCATCTCATAAAATATTGATTGTAGAAACACCTCCTGCCCAAATTGAATTATTTGTCATGTTTTACCTAAATTGCCACTAACTCAGAATATGTTGCATGCAAATAAGTATAATTGATCTTTATAAACAAATTTCATTCCGTAACCCTGTAAGGCCATTGTAGTTTTAGCATAGTTTGCTCTTTTTCTTTTCTTTTTCATATTTTTTTTTCTTTTGATCTTTATTGGAGTATAATAGCTTTACACTGTTGTGCCAGTTTCTGCTCTACAACAAAGTAAATAGCTATATGTATACATATATCCCCACATGCCTTCCCTCTTAAGTCTCCCTCCCACCCTCCCTATCCCACCCCTCTAGGGTCACACCAATCATCGAGTTGATCTCCCTGTGTTATGCAGTTGCTTCCCACAAGGTACTATTTTATATTTGATAGTGTATAAATGTCAACGCTACTCTTTCACTTTGTCCCAGCTTCTCCTTACCCCCCCACCCCGTGTCCTCAAGTCTGTTCTCTACATCTGCATCTTTATTCTTCCTCTGCTGCTGAGTTCATCAGTACCATTTTTTTAGATTCCATATATATGTGTTAGCATACGGTATTCATTTTTCTCTTTCTGACTTACTTCACTCTGTATGACAAACTCTAGGTCCATCCACCTCATTACAAATAACTCAATTTCATTCCTTTTTTATGGCTGAGTAATATTCCATTATACATATATGTCACACCTTCTTTATCCATTCATCTGTCGATGGACATTTAGGTTGTTCCCATGTCCTGGCTATTGTAAATAATGCTGCAATGAACATTGTGGTACACATATGTTTTTTAACTATGGTTTTTTTCAGGGTATATGCCCAGGAGAGGGATTTCTGGGTCATATGGTAGTTCTATTTTTAGTTTTTTAAGGAACCTCCATACTGTTCTCCATAGTGGCTGTACCAATTTACATTCCTACCAACAGTGCAGGAGGGTTCCTTTTTCTCCACGCCCTCTCCAGCATTTATTGTTCCTAGATTTTTTGATAATGGCCAGTCTGACTGATGTAAGGTGATACCTCATTGTGGTTTTGGTTTGCATTTCTCTGCTGATTAGTGATGTTGAGCATCTTTTCATGGATTTGTTGGCCATCTGTATGTCTTCTTTGGAGAAATGTCTGTTTAGCTCGTCTGCCCATTTTTGGATGCAGTTGTTTGTTTTTTTTGATATTGAGGTGCATGAGCTACTTATATATTTTAGATCTTTATAAACACATTTCATTCCTTAACCCTATAAAGCCATTCCAGTTTTAGCATAGTTTGCTCTTTTCTTTTAACCAAATTTATTTCATGGTCATCTCATTGACTTTTCATGTCTTTGTGGTGTTGGCCTAGAGATGATTCAGCCTAAGTTTCTGAATTTGAAAAACATTGTGTTTTTGTTTTCCTAAAGTTACTCTAGTTATATCTTGAGCTAATAACACTGCTCCTGGTCTCCTAGATTTTTTGTAGAAAAGCCAATATGTTTAGCTGTGTATAGAAGCTTTTCATTGTGAGTCAATCACAAAATTGAAGGTACTTTAAAGTTTAAGTTTTATATAAACCTTTACATATTTTCTTTGTATTCCTAGAGTATTTATGTGAGACCTATTGATCTTAAACCTTTTTGATCTTAAACATACAGAGACATACTTTCATGCCAACAGAAAATAAAATCTATCTAGAATGCAAATTGACAACCTCACTTCCACACTTAAAACTGTTCAGTAATGCTAATTAATATTTGTTAAGAGCTTCCCATGTTCCTGGAACTATCTAAGTATTATACATATATTGTTTTCTTTATGCATCACAATATTCCTATGAAGTTGGTTGGTATTTTTGCATTGATTTTATAGGTGAGGAAACTGAGACATAGAAATCATCTCAGACTTTACAAAAAAAAAAAAAAAAAAAAACAAACCAGGCCAGAAACTAGTGGAACCAGGATGCACACAGAGGACAGAGATTGTTCCTTTTTTTTTTTTTTTTGGCTGCAGTGGGTCTTCATTGCTGTGCACAGGCTTTCTCTTGTGGTGAGCGGGGGCTACTCTTGGTTGTGGTGCACGGGCTTCTCAGTGCGATGGCTTCTTTTGTTGCAGAGCATGGGCTCCAGGTGCTGAGGCTTTAGTAGCTGCAGCACGTGGGCTCAGTAGTTATGGCACGTGGACTGTAGGGTACACGGGCTTCAGTAGTTTTGGTGCACGAGCTTAGTTGCTCCATGGCATGAGGGATCTTCCTAGACCAGGGATCAAACCCATGTCCCCTGCATTGGCAGGAGGATTCTTAACCACTGCACCACCAGGGAAGTCCCAGAGGTTGTGTTTTTAATAAGTAAATTTTCCCTCCATTATAAATAGAAGGAAAATACAACTTTCTACATTGGTTAAGATTATGACTATTTACACAATCTGTGTCTTGCTTCCCTTCAGCTTCATTTCTTGCTGCTTTTCCCAAAACACTATAGTATGTTTTATGAAAAAACACTTCCCCTTTTTTATTTCCATAAAAGAAGGAAAAATAACTTAAAACATTATTCATTTAACATGCCAGAACAGCATACTCACCTTCCCCTTCATTACTATGAATTGGTAGAATATATTATTTTTTATTACTCACATGGGTTAGTTCCTATGAAATAATTATTTAAGCAGAAGACAACCTTCATATATTTTGATTGTTCCACTACACTGATATCATCTTTTAAACCAACCTCATCTCTTGTTCCACCAAGAATTTCTTCAGAGCATGGTTGCTTATATTGCTATTTGATCTTTGTGTTTCCACCATGTATGTAACACAATAAGAGTACACAAGAGGGGGGACTTCTCTGGTGGCACAGTGGTTAGGAATCCACCTGCCAGTGCAGGGGACACAGGTTTGATCCCTGGTCTGGGAAGATGCCACATGCCATGGAGCAACTAAGCCTGTGAGCTGCAACTGTGGAGCCCACATGCCACAACTACTGAAGCCCATGAACCTAGAGCCCGTGTTCTGCAACAAAATAAGCCACCATAATGAGAAGGCCACACACCACAATGAAGATTAGCCCCTGCTCACTGCAACTAGAGAAAGCCCGTGTGCGGCAATGAAAACCCAATTCAGTCATAAATAAATAAATAAATAAATAAATAAATGTATAAATAAATAAATGAATGAATAAATAAAAATTTATAAAGAAAGGACTACACAATAAGTACTCAGTAATTGCTTGTGTAATGAATGAATGATACCTACATGCCAGATTCTATTTATTTTATCATTTCACTTGTCTTTATTCTGTAGGCTAAAATTTGATAAGCAATAGCTATTACTGAATATTCAATTAGTTTTTCACAGTAATGTTAAGTTAAATGTTAAATAAGGTAAGCATAAGTAAGTAATTAAGTAAAAGTTAAGCTTCAAGGTAAATGTGAGCAAAGTCTCTACCACATGTTCCTAAACTTACAAACTTACACAGCTACTCGTCAGTGACTATTGAAAGTCAGAATTGTTCCTTCTAAAAAAACTTGTTGACAGACATTCAAGTTACATGTTACATAATAGTATTTGACAAATTTTGTTTAGTAGATTGATTAATCCAAGGTACATTAAGATGAAAAAGTCTGCATGCTTATTGTTGCTGTTTCTATAAGTCCTGAAACTAGTAGCCCAGCTCATATTGAATTCACCCTTTGATTATCACCAACTTCTACATTATTATCAAACTGTTATCTTATAAATATGAAATGCCAAATGATAATTCTAGCATATTAAAAAACCCTTAAATGTGGTATAAATGTAGAAATAATGTTTATTTTGTATTCATTATTTAGAGAAAAAATTTTAAATTAAAGACATGCAATATGTTTAACAAAATCTTCACTTTCACTTACCACAACCCCTTGTTTGAAGATATGTGGTTCAGTTGCTGTTCGTTTCTCACATGAATGCAAATCCAGGATTTTTGGTCTTCATTTTCAATAATTTTATACATGCGTTGTCATGTCAAATCCATGGAGGGGTTTTTCTTTTTTACAAAACAATGCTACTGGGAGTCTTAGCAGTAATTAAGCTTTCTTCTCATTCCTGTCACCCTCTCTCATTGCATTAAGGACTCATTAAAATCGTTATGGAATACTATATACATAGCATTTACATATATATTCTAATGATCACATATAAATGATATGATTAACACCATTTTCTCCTTCATATTGCCTTATGAATAGAACTGGAAAGAGTAATTTTTGTTTACAAATAAATGTTGGAAATTGAAGAACTGAGGTTTTAATCTTTTCAGCCAGGGTAACTAACCACAGTAATTTGACAGCAGACATAATTAACTCTGTGCAGTTTTTGATATGGATTTGTACCTGTATTCATTTCTGTTTGTTTTTGGCTACAACACCTAATTAATTGATCCAATTCCCATTTAAAACATTCACTCAGAGAGCATCTTTGATTGCCAAGGACATAATTTTACAAAATTTACACTCATAAAGATGAAAATGAGTCAATATGTTGATTGGCTTGGTTGAGCAGGAGAAAATTCTTTGCAACACTTTTACAAATACCTTTTCTTTGTTAATGCCTGCAAATAACCTATTGCTATAGTTACTGATAAAGAAATGAAAAATAATTATTAAAGAAGACTTTTTAAACTACTCTTTAATAACTCAGTTTTGTAAATTAAAAAATGACTTTAAAATATGAACTGCAGCATTTTCAGATTTTTTTTTTATTTTCTTTAGTGCACATAAAATAATGGAATGCAAAAAAATGAGAGAGGTCATCAACATATGACTTCTTCTTATCTATTACTTCATTACCTTATTTTCTTCCCTGAGACAATCATATTAAACAGATTAGCTGCTCCAACTCATTCTCTTCTAGAAAACATAAAAGGCAGTATGTTCTTATACCCTCAAATTCTCTGCTAATACTAATTCATCTAATAGGTAAATGATTTTATTATTTATATTCCATCGTAAAAATTTTGGAAATGCAGGAATATACAAGAAAGCGCATAAAAATCACCAATAATCTCATATCAAGAATCATAACCATAACCACTGCTAATACGTTGCTTATTTGCTTTTGGTCATTTTCTCTGTGATTATTTGCATGTAAGAATTTTTAACCTACAAAATTGTTATTGCATAGATTATAGAGTTTTATATAATATTTTAAAGTTAAAACTCTTTTGTAAATATTTTACCGTGTCTACATATTATGGAAAAAATCTCACTTAAAACCAAGTCTTTCAATATTCTATGGCATCACTGTGCCATTGTTTTATTTATCCTTCCAGAGGAGGAAATCACCACTTATGGATATTAATATTTTTCTGCATATATGACCCTGAATGGAGTACTTGATAGAAAGAAAAGAGAAATGAACACATACTAAATTTGGCTTTCTCAGCAAGAATGACCACATAAATGACCTTAAGGGTAAAGGGTAGTAAGTGCACTGTTCAGGACACCCAAGAAACTAAGATTATATGAAAGGAAATTGAAATCATATTGACAAGTTGTGTATGTTTACATCATAACTTTTTTTGATTAGTAATTCTTAAAAAGGGCTCTATGAAATCAGATGAATTTAATATACAAGACCAATTAGTGGGTGTTGAATGAGATAAAAGTAAATGTAAGACAGTTTCTGTTTTTTCTTGAATCTCAAATTCTAGTAGAGGAAGTAAGACATTAATCCTTAAAATTTTAAAATTAGGTCACAATTTAATGGTCACTTATCCTAGTTCTGTAAATTCAAGATTACAAAAAAATCAAGAAATATGGAACTTTACATATGTTTAGAGACCTTGCTAATTGCAGCCCCAGGCATTGGAATTCCAGTCCACATGACTTGGTCTCCTTTAGGACTGTCTCAAATGCATTCCCAAATGAACAATTTACTCCTCCTCTTTACTGCCTTATTTTCTGACCTAACTGTAACTTTATCAAGTCACTGCTTTTATTTCATTTTATATCCTTTAATTTGGCATCATTTTTAGCTACTCTGACCATTATGTTAGAATAAAGAATCTTCCATTTGCAGAGATAAACATTTGTGTTATTAAGCTATAAAATTAGGGATGTACTTTCTTTTTTATACTGTTCATTCATCTATAACAAATAAATGTTTATTGAGTGCTTCCTTAACACTCTGTGCTTCAAGCTGCCCTTATGGAACTTATATTCTCAGAGGGGGATAAATATTGAACAACTAATCACATAATTATTCATTATTAGTTCATATGAAATAGAGCAAATGTGGTGGAGATGGTGGTGTTATGTATGAGAGCATCTGTCAGAGGGAAATAACATGGTCAAGGAGTGAAGGAATATATATGATATGGTCATACTTTAGGATTTAGTTTTTAATGTTTTTTAATAAATGAATATATAATGAATATTTATAATGGATATATATGTATATATATACACACACACACATATATAATGATTTTGGAGTGGTGCCTCCTTCCTCCCATCCGTTCAAATATATATTAGATTAGTTCAAAATGTGAACTACAGCAAAATAGATAATAAACATTGGCTTTTATTAAAGATAAAAAGGTTTTAATAATAATACATTCACAAGTTTGAAAAACTGTTTTGGCAAAATCATCAATTTTTAAGCCTTTAAATGAATCGTTTTAGAAATAATGCCATTTGCAGGAACATGGATGCACCTAGAGATTATCATACTAAGTGAAGCAAGGAAGAGAAAGACAAATACCATATGATACCACTTATATGTGGAATCTAAAATATGACACAAATGAACTTATATATGAAACAGAAACAAACTCACAGACATAGAGAACAGATTTGTGGTTGCCAAGAGGGAGGATGGGTGAAAGAGGGAAAAAGTGGCAGTTTGGGGTTTGCAGGTGCAAACTATTATATAGAATGGATAAACAACAAGGTCCTAGTGTATAGCACAGAGAACTATATTCAAATATCCTGTGATAACATACTGGAAAAGAATATAAAAAGGAATGTATGACTGAATCACTTTGCTGTACAGCAGAAATAACACATTGTAAATCAGCTATACTTCAGTGAAAAAATGCTAAACTAAGTGAATCATTTAAGGAAAACCTTTTACTTTTAGTATGATTTTTTTTTATGTTGAAAAATAAGTTGTTAATGTAAAAATAATGGAAATGTTTTCAATTATATCATAGTCTCCCTTTAAGAAGAAGGTACCAGGTGATGTGGACAAAATAGCAAATTATTTTTTAGGCGTTTTACTAAGAATGTTTTACAAATATAATTTCATTTTATTATCACAGTAAATTATTCTTATTTTTATTTAGGGATTTTCTTTTTAGGAGTTTTTATTTTTGTTTCACAGAAGACATTTAGGCTGAGAGTTAAAAAAGAATTGAAGCATAATCACACAGCTAATTAATGGTTGGTGCCATGAAAATTGAAATAGCTCTATTGTGGAGTTCCAGAGCACATTGTTCTAACATCTACCGTTAAATCTTTTTCACAGAACATTCTTAATGTCTCAATATAAATTCTAATTTTAATGACACCAATATTCAGTTTTGGTAACTTAATATGCATGATTTAAGCATTCATCATTTGAAAGTTACTTATATTATTACCACTAAATACTCTTAGCTATTGGCTTGGATTCCTGTCCTGAACCACAAACTCCTAGCAGTGGGATTAAAATTGGAGACAGATACATGGTTGGTGATGTAGTATCCTTTCAGTGTGATCAAGGCTATTCTCTTCAGGTAAGTCTATTTTAAAATTTTAGCTTTGATTTTCATTACCCTTTCAGAAGATTTTAACAGACAAATGGTTGATAATATACAAGTTATAAAACAATATTGATCTCAGGCTGCATAATTTAACATTAAATCAAAAGGTATTCAATTTGTCAGTGAGATATTCATGAAATAAATTGCTGGAATGAACTAAATTTTTTTTTTTGCAAGTAACCAAAAATGGTTTTTGAGTCAAAATAAATCTTCACTTTTCTCTCTGTTCACATAGAATGTGACAACTGAACTGGATTTTCAGAATTTGAAAATAAAAATTAAAGTGATACTTAAAGCATTAAATGAAACTGCCATGATAATAAATTCCCCAAATTTGTAAAAATCAACTACAGATAAATGTTGTGATTTGCAATGTGTATTCCGACTTTATGTATTTATATTAATACTCTTTTGTAGGTTTTTTAGAAGGTCTCAATTTATGGCATAGACCTATTAAGCATAGACCTATTAAGAAATTAAGAAAAAAAAATTGAGACAGAAACTATCTCACATGTTAAGTAAATAAATTCCTTAGAGGAAGGAAAATAAAATGAATAATTTATAGTCTTATACATGTATCCCAAATTATTAGTCTCAGAAGTGCGGTCAGATTTTTCTGGACTTTATATTTCAATTTAGAATTTAATATACCTTAGTTGACTCCTCACATTTTTATGAAATAATTTTATAATCATTTTTTAATATATCCCATCTTGAATATTACAGCAATTTATTATAAACCACTATGTATATGATCATTTCCCTTGTATAATTATTGCAGTACCTTAGTAGAACATGTTTTGGTAGAACAGTGTTAAAATCACAATTTTAATGTGATAGAGTCTTAATTTTTCTACCAAAAGCTTGTCATTTTTTACATTTTATCACAAGTGTATAAATCTTTCTTAAGTCACACTAAGATGTCCAGTAATGTTAAAAATTATTAAAATGTAATACATTGTTAAGTTTTTTTCATGATTATCATTCACTATCCTATGTTATATTTAGATTTTTAAAAATGTGTACTCAAGTGCATTCTCTTGTTTATATAGGGTCATTCTCATATTACATGCATGCCTGGACCCGTAAGAAGATGGAATTACCCAATCCCAATTTGTTTGGGTAAGTTAAAGAACTATAAATCATTTATTAGCTGTATCAAATTTTAAAGATATACCTTGTACATGTTGTTCTTCAAACATATATTTTGCCTTTGTCAGCTTTTATGGAAATTATATTCTGAGATAAATGCTTCACATTTTTTTCTTTTTTAATTTTAAATTTTTTACACTTTTTTTGCCCCAAACTTCAATATCAATGGATGACTTAAAACTACAAATGAAGAAAAGGTATTAGGTTTTTTGATTCCCAGAGAGTTTTCTCAATATGATGTGGTAGAAGTACTCATAAATCAGGACAATAGGTAAATATCCTATTGCTTACTATTGAGCCAAAATAGATAAGGAAGCTGGAGTCTGCCAAAGGGAGCACAACACCCCATGAGATGTCTCCATTGATGACAGGCAATTGAGATATGGAATGTATCAAAAGAATACTTGGGGCTTTGAAAGTATGGGCCCAATCATTTCTATCCACCTTAATTTTTTTTATCTTTTTCATTTCTGGTGCCTGTATGTAACCATTAATATATTGAGCTCTATAGAGTATGAAAAAAAAAGGTGTGACGTATGATCTCCATCATGAAAACATTTGTTTACCATTTAGAGTGGTAGAAATAAAAGAAATGAAGTAAGAGAGTAATTTAGTTTTAAATAATACCGTTGACTAAGTGATGGGATTTAAGAAATGAGAATGGTGTTGACTGAAGTCGTTGGGAAATATAGTCAGTCCATAAGATTTACAAAGAATTTTGGATGATAGGTGTCACTAAGATAGAATGAAGAAGACTACCCTTTCTGAGTAGGAAAAAAGGCAAAAAACAGGAGAATTGGTGTGACTTGTATGCCCTACTAATGTACAGTGAACAAACCTGTTTGATGTTAGTTTGCTTGAGCTGCCATAACAGAATAGTACAGACTGGATGGCTTCAACAACAGGAGTTTATTTTGTCACATTTCTGGAAGCTAGAAATTCAAGATCAAGGCACTGGCAGGGTTGATTTCTTCTGAGAGCTTCTTTCCTTTGTTTGTAGAAGACAGTCTTCTCCCCACATCTTCACATAGTCTTTTCTCCATGAGGGAGCTCCCCTTTCTCTTTCTCTTCTTATAAGGACACCAGTACTATTAGATTACAGCACCACCCTTATGACTTCATTTAACCTTAATTACCTCCTTAAAGGAGGTATCTCTTATCTGTAAATACAGTTACATTTGGGAGTTAGGGTTTTAACATATGAATGTTGTGGGGGACACAGTTCTGTCTGTAATGCCTATGTACCATGTGTGCAATTTTTGTTGAAGAGTACTGGAAAATAATGTTGAAGAGTACTGGAAAATAATGTTTAAGAGTAAGAATGTGTTTAATTGGCAAAAGATATTAAAAGCATTCAGACTTTAGATTGGATGACTTTTTTTTAAGGATTTTTTTAGGTATTATGTATAACTTATTCATATAATGCCAGTTATAAGATTGTATATATACATATAATGCCTATCATCAAAATTTATATGTACAGCTAATGCCATTTATGTGTGAGTGTTGTGTATGTGGGGTATGTATGTGTGCATGTCCAATTAAGTATAAAAATTGAGAATAAAAAAGAGTACAAGGAACAAAATAATTACTATATATATTCTGCTGATATGAGAGCAGAGAACTTTGGTCTTTTGTTCATTACTATATTCCCCAGTGCCAAGAACAGCTATTATCTTAAGTAGGCATCCATTAAATATTGTTTAATCAACTAATTAATATAAAGTTTGGGGATGCTACAGTATGTATATTTTTTATAATGTGTTCCTTCTTGACATTCACTTAGAAGAATTTCCCATACAATAACATTTTCAAAAATTTAATTTTTAAAATGGCTTTATGACACATAGCGTAGTCTAATTTGTATAGTTATTCTCTTTTGTTAGTGTTTTGTCTTTCTGATACACATTTATACACATTTGGTACACATTTACACATTGATACACATTTGGTGTATCAATGTGTACACATTTGGTACACATTTACACATTTATACACAGTTTTATTTATGTGTTTTTTACATGCCTTCCTGCATACCTCTCATTATTTACTTAGGATTTTACATGAGTAGATTAATTGTGTCATTGCATATAACTATTTAAAAGCTTTGATACATATTGCCAAATTGCTTTCAGAAGGTTGTATCAATTTAAATACCACTTAATTATGATATGACAATTTCCATCTTGCTATATTACTGGCACCAATTATTACTCTTAACAAATTGCTCAGTTTTTAGGTAAAATACTGCATTTTGATTAAATCTGCATTCCATTATATATTGTTAACAAGGGAAGTACTAGCTGGAAGTGATATTTTAAAAAATTAAACTAGAAATTTTACATTTTATTATATAGGACAAATTTTTATGAAACTGCATTAAATACTTATCATATTTTGATGTCCGATATATATACATTTGATTTTCAGCTAAGGTACAATAACTCCATATTCTGTTTGCTTATCTATTAAGTGGGATAGTAATGTTCACCTCATAGGCCCATTGTGAGAATGAAATGAGAGAATGTTAGAAAAGTATTTAGCGCTGAACCTGAAATACACAGGGCATTCATAGTGGTAGCTATTATAATGAAAAATATGCAATAACTTAAGGGTTCAATAAGTGAACATTATAGTGGAATATTTAATAACATGGAAAAAATTTACAATATATAGTCAAATATAAAAAAGGCTTAAAGTGATTCACAGTATGATCCTATTTTCATTATACACATAAACATAGAAACACACATGCATGTGTATTTTTCTGCAGAGAATAAAGAATGTAGAGGTAGACAGGTTATCTATGGGTAGTGGAATTCCAGAGCACTGTTTTTCTTTTCCACTCATTTTTTTTTTTGTATTTTATAAATTTTGGACAGTAAACTTGTACTATATTTGATAGACAAAGTGTTTGAATTGCCATCATGGCCATATAATAAGGAGAAACTGAAGGCAGGAGGCTGATTCGGGGAATGTCTTAAAACTCTAGTCATCAGGTATCAAGGTTACAGTCTCATGAACTGGAAAATAAACAGTCTACCACATATTTTGATGGAAGGAAGGAAAAGTCACTTGAGATTTTTAGGTAATAGAGACAAATCTGAAGGAAGAATCAAAGATGATTTTAACTTTGAGGACTATGCTATGGTTGTGTCCTTAAGGAAAAAGAGTATAATGGGGCTCAAAAGAGTCTACTATGAAACTGCTGGTAACACAGCATTGTCTATCAAGACCTAGGGGTATATGAAATTGCACAGTCTCTGAGAAAACAGACATGAGTATGGAGCTGAAGGCAGATGTGTTTTTTGGATCTTTTTCTTGTCTTTTATGGTTTGTTATTCTTTTCCTTTCTCTTTCATTATCTGTTTACTTTTTATTCCTTCTTTCTTCTCTGATTTTGGGGTTTACACAATGCAAAGGACAAGATTTTCAGATCATTACTAAAGAGATGGCAAGTAGCAGAATTAGAGGGACAGTGAGCAACTCAAACACTTGAGATTGTGCAGGCAAGAAAGCAAAAGAGAGTCCTTGTGTTCTTTCATTTAAAATTCAGAATGAAGCAAAACAAACCCTCAATTGTATTCTCACCAGAGACTTTAAAAGTGCTTTTGATTGGGCAAAATATTTTCTCTACCACTCCCTAATTATCAGATTGTGTAATGAATATATGTGGACAATCAAATTTTAGGAAAATAAATTGGTGAATATTAATGGTTTATATATGTTGAAAATTGCTCTGGTTTAAAGATGCATGAACTGAGATTTGAGAAGGATGGAAAAATATACAGGTGTATCTTTATATCTCAATGGTAATTACAACTTAGAAAGAAAGATTTATAAGTAGATTAACTACAAGGTTATATATATCCCCTTAGTAAAATCTACTTGATACATAATTTATTCAGTTCACATACTGAAAGATAGCTTTCAAACTGGCTGTTGATATCACACAGAATGTTGATACATTGTTCTACTGAATTTGCCTTTATGGTATATAACCTGAAGTTTGAGATCTATCTGTTGCTATTCATAACAAGAAATAAATGAATGAAATTGCATGTAAGTGTACAGGTAACTTTCAAACTTGATGTGCAGTCATGAAATTTGATTCCTCAACACACAATTAAGATGTGTATTTTAGTCTTTCTCTGATAAAATGACAAAAATGTACACAAAGGAAAGAATTAGCTTCTAAAGTGCAATTGTTCTATTAATACATGTTAAATAGTTCTATCTAATCATGTAAAAATTAAAACTTGGGTAATGATTTTGTTCTTATAATTTATGGTTAGCTTATCAATAGTAAATCAGTATAATAAGGATTCTAAAAAAAGCATAAATTTATGCCTAGATTCTCAAACTGGGTTGCATCTTTTTACTTGTTTTATACTTCCCTATTTTTTGTCTAGATTATTTTAGGATACAGTGAGGTCATATCCTATGGTATGTGAATCCCTCACATATTACCAATAGAAACCAATATTTTTCTTAAAAATCTCCAGCCTCCTCACAAAAAGAGGAAGAGGAGGGAAGGTTGTGAAAATGAATCCCTCATCAACATAGTACTTAGAATGAATGTTGCTAGCTTGATTTTATTCTAAATTATATCATCTTTTGAATGAATCAAAACATTTCTAGAAGGTCTTCAGTGTGAGGAATGTACTGCTGGCTATGGAAAAGGATATGTGCTCCTTGTTTGATTGTATTCACTGCACATGAGATTCACTGCACATGAGCTACTCCTTTCTGTGCAATAATTTATTTAGTTTGTATTTACTGCTGAGGAAGGTAATATGTTATCCTTTTATGCTATTTTATAAAATGCCTTGTCAATTGATTATATTTGATTACTAGTATGTGGTGAATAAGAGTTGACAATATTCAAATTTATATCAGTTTTAATTCAGAGGCTTGATGAGACTTGAAATGATTTCAGTCTGTTTTTAATACAGTCGAGCACTTTGGCTTAAGTGGGACCTCTATTCTCTTGCAGCTCAGTGTGGTGGTGCTATGTTAGATTTCAGTGGTGTGATCCTCAGCCCTGGGTTTCCTGGAAACTACCCCAGCAGTTTAGATTGCACGTGGACAATAAAGCTGCCCATAGGTTTTGGTATGTATATTAAAAACATGTGAAAGAGATTTTTATGTCATTGATACATCCTTATAGAGAAATAACAAAGTCTAATAAGAACTTATGAAATATTCACAAACTATAGCCTACTTTTGGATTACACAGATTTTACTTGGAGTACTTGGATAATTGAAATATATAGGCATTTTAAAATTTCTTAGATAGATGATAAATAGATAAACTTTATGATATTTTCCAGTCAATATGCATGCATATAGCCTGAGTTAGTTGTATGTGTCAATGATAAATTCAACATGATTTTCATGTATAATTGTTTTTATAACTCTTCTACCTGTTGTAACCAAGCAGTACATAGATAAATTATTTTCTGGTAATCTATTTAATCCAATATTCATTGTAAATAAATAAGATTTACATTTGAAAAGTATTAGTACAATTTTTCTACTGTTAGATTTAAATACCGTGTAGGTACAATACCTGTCTAATTCTAATAATACAATTCCCAGTGTTTGGATATGTTGTGTTTTATGTGTGTGTGTGTGTGTGTGTGTGTGTGTGTGTATTTATATTTTTATATATACTGCATTTAATAAATTCTTTTCCCTCTTGTATAACCAACATATTTTCTTATAGTTTCTTCATATCCCATTACTCTGTAAATGCATAAATAGAAGTGTTAAGTTGAGGACAGACTTATCACATCACAGAAGAATAAGATGAGTAGACACTCCTTGAAGTACAAACCTGGTAGATTTAGAGCAATTAAGATATTCTGTACTAATCTCACTTACTGAGGACTAAATTTAGGTACCTCATTTGCCAAAAGCATCTATAGCCTCAGAATAAAAAATTCATGTTGAAATGTTTTACATAAATTCACAGAAACTCATAGTTATGACAATTCAATTCTGAGTGTGTACATATTATACCCCAGGTATTGTGCTAGGTGCTAGGGATAAAATGCATAGTAAAACGGACTTCTTACCTTCTCCCAGTTAACTTATAGTCACAATGAGGAGACAGATAGTCAAATATGCTATTACAGTGAAGTACTATAAAGAGTACAAGATTGTACTTAGTACAGATATCTATCCTAGTCCAGGAAATGCAGAAAAGGTTTGCCAGAGGAAGTGATGCCTGATCTGTGGCTTTAAATATTAGTAAGAGTAAGCCCAAAAAAGAGGGTCAGCCTGTGAGGAACAGGAAAGAAATTCTAGATAAACAGAGTGACACATGGAAAAATGCAGATAAGAAAGCTAGAGACATTCAATAAATTTGAGCACTATATGACTGGCCTGAAGTTTTGGGAAAATAGTAGGCCACTGAGAGAAGAATGCTGGGGGGCTTCCTAATGAGAATTATTCCAGCTACAGCATGGGAATACCCTTAATTTGAAGTTGTCATCAAATTCTGTGCCCTTTGATTGAAAGAGAGTAAATGAATAATAGATTTGAAATAGTATGGTTATTCTTTATTTCTTTTACTATCTACTTAAGAGGGCTCATCCCATGTTGCTTATGGAGCTAAGTGAATTATTTAAAAATAAATTAAGTGCATTTTCAATAGTGTCATTATATCATTTTCAACTTAGCTTTTGCTAATGCTTCATTGATTTTAAAAACCAAGTTTATTAAAAATTAAAATGAATATGCATCTCTCCTCTATTTTG
This sequence comes from Hippopotamus amphibius kiboko, assembly GCF_030028045.1. Lineage (NCBI taxonomy): Eukaryota > Metazoa > Chordata > Mammalia > Artiodactyla > Hippopotamidae > Hippopotamus > Hippopotamus amphibius. Next base: position 148,630,516 of record NC_080190.1, on the reverse strand, counting down.
GAAGTGAAAACATGAGACCATTTCTGATCTGGTTACATTTATATAATTCCACTGTTTTCTTTGAGTTTTGGTTAAGTCAAATATTGGTTCTAATGTATTTGAACAAGTAATTTATAAATGTTTAAAAGAAAATTGAGTGCATATCAACAATTAAAAAAAATTTTCTTATGCCCATGAAACAATCATTAACAAGATTATTTGTGAAAAGGAAACTCTGGAAAATTTTAGAAAAATATGCAGTCCTTGTAGCCTCACATATTAAGATAGTGTGTTCAAAATTCTAAGGAGATTGATTGTCCAGGAATGTGTTCGATATTTTAAAGCATATTTTCAGTAATTCCCAAATTTATTTGTTCATGGAACACTTTTTCCATGTAACAGAGAATTTCCATGTAACTTTTTCCAGGAACAAAATATGACTTTACTTGAGTCCCTCACTAGTTATTAAGAGCAAGAGCTCAAGAGCCAGAATGTCTGAGTTTGAATTTCAGCTTTTAGGATATTGTGTAAACTTAGCATATTATTTAGCTTCCACATGCCCGTTTCCTCATTCTCATGAGTAACTGAGCATGAAATAAGTTAGCATATATGAAAACTTAAAACAGTGCCTAGCAAAAAAATAACCAGAATAAATGTCAGATTTTATTACTAACAATTTGGAGAAGGGTAGTTGTGGGAAAAAAATCAAATTCAGTAAAAATCAAATATTAATTGAATTAGGGAAACATACCTCAATAAGACTTTTATTTTTTCATCCCAGAAATATTTAACTATCTCATATTTTAGTTGTGTTTATGAAGATATTAAGACTATTTTGTAATATGATAGCATATAACAATGCACCCTAGATTTTATTGTGAATATTACATAAAATTCGGCATTATCTTCTGACAAGAAAATGCTAAAAGAGCACACTGAAAATTATATGCCTCAAAATTATATTTTGGAGAAGTTAATCTATCCCCTGTATATGACTAATTTCTAACAGTCATGAAATTTGATTATATTAATATATAAAACTTTGCAATCATATTTTGGCCTTTTACAAAATACAAATTATTGAGTGGCGTTTCATCTTCAAAAATTGGTTGATATAATTTCAAATGGTTTTAAAGAGCAAGAAAGCCATTTTCTTGATTAGTTTTGCTATGGTGACAATGTAGTAAAATGAGATTTTCCCATGTTTCAAATAGTGGGCAATTGAGAACAGCATTCTGTTACTTTGAACTATAGCAAAGCTAATTGTTCTGGGCAGACAGCAAATCCATGGCCCAGATCTTAAGAGTATGCCTCTAAACCTAAATGGAAACATATCTTAAGTGCATTAATCTGAGCATATGAATTTGTGTATATGCGTGCATTTAATTTGGTAAAAAAAAATAAAGTAGCATTATGTTTGCTTTTCTTCCTTAGGTGTACACCTGCAGTTTGTAAATTTTTCTACAGAAACCATACATGATTATTTGGAAGTAAGAAGTGGATCCTCAGAAACTAGTACTGTTATTGGACGACTTAGTGGTCCTCAAATACCATCTTCCCTATTTAGCACGACTCATGAAACCAGCTTGTATTTTCACAGTGACTATTCACAAAACAAGCAAGGTTTCCACATTGTATATCAAGGTGAGAGGAATAATTGAAAAATGAAAGCTTATTTAGCCTCCAAACAGCTATTAAGAATCTAACTAACTCTAAGTGTTTTTTACATTGTGTTTTAGAAAGAGAAAGGAACATAAACCAAAACAAGCTTCAGTTAGGAAGAGTTTTAAATAATGTTATTTTCAGGCAACTATATAGGGAGAAAATGAAGTCTTTCTGAGAACTTACAAATTCTAACCATGAAAAAAGGATTAAATTAATTTTAATACACAATCAAATTAAGCAAGTGAAGGCAAGGCAGTCAAACAAGGCATGGTGGATATGCAAGATTTATCTTTGCTTTTATTATCAGAATGAGTATATTGAAAAGATATTTTGTGGTACTAATCTATATATAAAGTTACTTTCTTTTACTTTATAATGAAAGAACATAACATATCTTGATACCATTCTATTGCAATGAGAATATGAAATAAATACTTTGACAATCATATTAGGTCTGTTTCTAGTATAAAACTGCTACATGACCTTGAGCATGATTTTTATCCCTTTGGAATATAAAGCTTAGACTCTGGGAGACCAAGGCTTAAATGCTCATTCTCTATGTTGACTCTTAAGTGGCCTAGGGCACAAGTCCATTTCTTCATTTTCATGATGGAATTAGTAATAGTACCTCTCATAGAAGTTGTTTTGAACTTTATATGATAAAATGAATGTAAAATATTTACCGTGATGTATATCATTAGTAATTATTTAGTTTATTTTAGCTATTTTTACTATGTTATTTCAGATCTTAAGTCTAAGATTTAAAATTAAATATTTAAAGTTATGATAATATTTTACACAAACAATGCAGTTCCAATGACTGTAATATTAAACCAAAAATAACAAGCTTTGATTACTCATCTGCTCTAATTATTAAAGGATTTAATGCATATGTGATATTTTTGTTGTTTCCTTAATTTAATTTAATTTAATTTAATTTTTTATTGAGGTATAACTGATTTATGAGTATGTAATACTTTTGAATGTGAGCTCCACCAGAGCAGGGATCTTTGTGTTATTCATTGATATATCTCAAGTGCCTAGAAGAATAAGAGCACAATAGATATTTGCTGAATAAAAGTATATACTCCAAAGAAAATTTGAGTATTTAAAATAGACATTGTAACATCTAAAATGATTACAGTTGGTATTATGCTTGCAGACATAATATGACTACATCACACAACATCCTTTACGTAAAATAGGAATCATTTCTATAACCTCTTGGTACAAAATTAACCGTTTTCCCAAGGAAATTAATTACTTCAAAAACAGTTGAGTAACTGATTGAGTTTCTTTTTTGCTGCTAGAAGACTCACATATTATTCTCAGCTAATTTGGAAAGAAAAAATGTGTTCATGCACACACATACACATATATATGTGTAGACGGGGGTGAGTAGGGGGAGGAAGAGAGACTGATGAAGAAAATGTGTCAGAATTAACCACTGGAAAACCTGGCTGAAGGCATACTGAAGTTCTTACTGTTCTTGCAATACTGTTCTTGCAAACTTTGTGTAACTTTGGAATTACTAAAAAATAAAAAAATTTTTTACAAAAGAAATTTAATGGTTAGTAGCAAAATAGTATCTGCTGGTAATTTGAATTTTATTAGCTATAATATAATTTTGAACTTAAAAACAAAGTCTCAAATATTAATACTGTATGACTATATATACTGTTTATAGATTCAAAATTTACTCAGCAATGTTTTTTAAGCACCTACTATGTGAAAGGCAATAAGCACAGCTTTTAGGATTCGATGATAAAAAAACAGGAACTTTGATCTCATGTAGAATGTAACAAGAGTAGTATGAACAAATAAACAGTTACACTACAGTGCTAAAAATATCATGATAACTGAAGTGCCAAATTTATATTAGAAGGAAATTTATTTCCTCGTACTTTATATTGTTAAATAACTTCTTTGGAGAAACTCAGTAGAGAGATAGTTGTTTTGTTTCTTTTAGAGAAAAAATTAGCTAAAAAAAGTTCAAAAGGGCTCAGAATTAGACACACACATATATTTTATTTTATTCAACGTACGTGCAATGTAACCAGGAAGCAATTGTGTTATAGGTAAAGGGTTCAGAATATGTTTGATTAAAACTGTGGCTATAAGGGTAATTTACATTTTCATTAAAAATTATAATTTAGATAGATTTCATAAGTGGGAGAAAAAACAATGTATTTTAATAAATTGTACTAAAAATTTAATATGAAAATTATAGACATAAGAAGAAATTCATATCATACAGTGACATCATTTATTATAAACCTAAATTACTATTTATAATCAATTGCAAGCAGCACTACATCTGTTTTGCAGGTTGCAAATTGTACTCATTTGTGATCTCCTGAAATTCAGAAAGAAAAAATGTCTTTCTTTTTACCTTTTCCAGCTTATCAGTTGCAAAGTTGTCCTGATCCACGCCCATTTCGAAATGGTTTTGTAATCGGCAATGATTTTACTGTGGGTCAAACCATTTCATTTGAATGTTTCCCTGGTTACACACTGATTGGAAACTCAGCTCTCACTTGCCTTCATGGAGTGAGTCGAAATTGGAATCATCCACTTCCAAGGTGTGAAGGTATGCTTCTAATTTGAAGCTGTTTTTTTGGTGATATCATCTCTGTTTAATAATTCTGGTTCTGGTACTCTATATTTTTTTTCCTTTTCAAATAGCATACTAAATATACAGTCATTCTTTCAGCTAAAGAATTACAATTAGTACCCAGATCAAAGGCCTAAGGCTCCATAGTGAATAACTGAGTTTTTCATTATTGGCAGGAGTCCTAACCTTCTCCATTGAATGTGAAAGTAAAGTTGGTTAACACTTTAGAGCTTCTTCTGTGTGATGTCTGTGTGAGTGCATGTATGTTTATTTAGTAATCATTCTTGTATAAACCAGTAACCCAGATACTACTACTAAATTTGGGCTTATTTCTTAAAAACAAAAACAAACAAACAAAAATCCTTTTAAATAAAAATGCCTTGAACCTCTTCTAAGGCCTTGTATTTACACATGATACAAAAGTTGAACAGTGTATATATGGATAAAGTATTGAAAGATAAGAAGACAATGTAATTTACTAATCTAGTGATAGTGAATAACTATGTAGCATACCTCATGCTGAAAAATAAATAAAAGCTCACTATGTTTGGTTCATGGTTTCCAGCTTTCTTTTACATACCTTGACTGTGGTAAAAGCATAACACAGATGTCTTTTATACTGTGTAAGAGGTATGAAATGTTTGCCTTTTTCTTTATAATCAGTTTATTGTGATTCTACTTAAACATTTTGTTTTGTGTCTTTTCTGTAGCTCTTTGTGGAGGGAATATAACTGCAATGAATGGCACCATTTATTCTCCTGGGTATCCCGATGAATATCCAAACTTTCAAGACTGTTTTTGGCTTGTAAAAGTACCCCCTGGAAATGGAATCTACATCAATTTTACTGTCCTTCAAACAGAACCAATCTATGATTTCATTACTGTATGGTAAGCAAAGACCATTATTATTGATTGATTCAACTGTATGTAACAGTGAAACAAGGTAGGAATGAAAATATATCACAGTCCTCTGTGTACAAATTGCCATTGATGTTTGAATTGGAGTGAGTAACTGAGGGTGACAGTGTGTGTCTTACAGAATGAGACAAACAAGAGAAATAAGGTTTTAGCTTATTTGCCCAGGAAGTAGTTAAATATGTAGCACAAAAACTTTATGGGTGAAAAAAGATTTAAATTTGTTATTAAAATAATGTGTAAAACCTGGGAATTAAATCAGAGTAAGTTTAAGGCAAGAAAGTTCTCTGTATACAGAACTAGTGAAATTTAAAAGCCTGTATTCCAATAAGTTATTTAATACAACTACTGAATTTCTGTCATAATAATTCATCATAAAATATTATATTTGTATAATTATCCTGTTAATTGAAACATCTCTATTTAAACTATAAAGAAAATATCTGAGTTAATTATTGACAGTTGGTTAATTGAACTACCATATGACTTCTAAAATTCTTTCTAAATTTAACAGTCTATGATTCTCAAGGTTATTTTGAAGAAAATGAAAGGAGGGCAAACCTCAAGCATTTGGGAGAATCTGGGTTATGGTCAGGAAACCAAAGACAATTTAATTGATTGCAGCTAATGTGCATGTATTTCTTTTAGGTAAAAATGTGATCTTTTTAAATATGTTATCACCTAAATAAACATATACCAATATGATTTGGCACTTGATTATTTCATCAACCACATCCTTATCATCTCATATGTGATACTTTCCCTAAACCTCATGTGAAACTTTCCAAAAAAATCAATATCTCACTCTCCCTTTCTCCTCTCCCTGCTCTCTCTCTCTCCTATAGGGATGGACCAGACCAAAACTCACCTCAGATCGGGCAGTTCAGTGGCAATACTGCTTTGGAATCAGTCTACAGCACTTCAAATCAAATTCTAATCAAATTCCACAGTGATTTCACAACAAGTGGCTTTTTTGTGCTTAGTTATCACGGTTGGTATCATCTAGGCGTTTCTGTTTCATTTGGCACTGTTTGAAATTGTCCTGGAAAAATTGAGTGTAATATATATTTAACCAGTGATTGAAAAGGTATTAAAATTTGACACATTTTTATCATTTCAAATGCATTTACTTGCAAAGAATGACCTCTTCCAAGCATTTAGGGACATTAAAATGTGAGCAAATGGAAACAGGAAATAAATCAGTCAGTAATTACCCTAGTAGAAGATAATCATTTTTTCACAGAAACCCATAAAAGAGAACCAGCTGTTCATATTTTATTGCATGTAATTTTGAAACATCAATAGATTTTTTCAATACAAAATGTTTAATCTATTCAACCTGCTGTGAGTCTTTCTAAAATTTGCATCCAATAACGTTATGCTTTACATAATATTACTCATTCATTTATACTCTGTTTCACAACAGTATCTACTCTAGAATCTTACAGTTTTAAGTGACTCTTCCAGATCATCAAGTTCATAGCTTTTACTCTGTGAAATAGTTTATGAAGAGTTTCAATTTCATTTCTTTGTGTAGAATTATTCTAGGTTCTCTGTTCATAACATTAACTTTTTGGAAGAACATTCAGATGGTTTCAAAGGTTTTTTAAAAAATTTCCTGTTATGTTAAATTGTATTTCATTATAAATAAGAAAATGTTTATTTCTAGTGATTGTATCCTTTTATCTGCTATGACCATAGTTTCATAACACATTCTGCTTCATATGACTTTTTCAGACCAATTCCAAGAGCATTTCACAGGATCAATAAGCTACTAAATTAAATTTGCAAAACATATTAAAATTTCCAAGATGAATATATACCTTATCCATTACATTAACACACAATTTAATGTTTTCTTTTTATAACACAAACTAAGAAAATCTTTAATACTCAAAGCTTATATTACATGAAAAATATGGTAACTCAAATATGGTTATGCACAAAGACACTTCAAGCACATTCAGTCTAGAAATAGAGAACAGACCAGAAAATATTTGATTTGCTTAATCTCAGCACTTATCAATCAGTAGATGATATCCAGTTTGTGCTTCTCTAGTGGCCAGAGCTACATATATACTCTAGCATAGCCAATTTAGAAAGCCAGGAGTTCAGTTAGATAACTTTGATTCAGGGTGTTTATTTTTTTTTTTTAATAGCTCATTTGCCTTTTTTACTGAATTGGTCATTGGTGCTGGCAGTATGTATATACAGTCTAAAGCTGCAACAATAGCTTTATTACTTTGAAAGGGAATCATAGCTCGAGAACTACTAAACTAAATGGTTTTTAAGTTTAGAAGATGAATTCGTTGCTGGACTGTATTTTATACATTTTCTCTTTTCACAGATCCCTGCATAAATTTTTATTATTTTGTATCTTGCCTGAATGAGTGATAAAGAAGGGACTGCTCATTGATGGACTATAAATATCCATAAAATAATCTTATGGAGAGTGTAAAATTCTTATAAAACTTAGGAAACATTTAAAAGGGGAAATATTGTCAGAGAAAAGGATGTCAGTGTGTGTGTCTGTGTGTGTGTGTGAAAATGTGAAAATCCTTACATAGAAAATGCAGGGATGACAGAATATGTGTAAATATATACAAAATATGAATGTGGATTTAAATAGACACTTCTGTGAATGTACATACATATATTCTCATTCCAAACTGTGTTTCACCTGATTTTTGTAACTAGGTTCTGAGTCATGTATATTAAAAACAGAATTAGTTTAGGAATAAGGAAGATCAAATATTTGTTTAGGGCTTTGTTTTTCAGCTGACTTTGGACAAGTTACACTTTGGTTTCCACTTTCTTCAGCTATAACACAACATGGTATAATTGCTGAGAAGATTAACGAGATACTGTATGTATAGAAATTACTCCAATGACTGGCATATATTAGGTTGAACCATATGAAATTGTTGGTCAGAAATGCTGAATATTAGCAATTTTGTATGGCTCAACCCCTGTATTATCACTGTCATCAACATCACATTGCAGAGTTGAAGTGATTGGAGACAATGAGTAATATACAGTTAGCACAGTGCCCAGCAGAGTATATGTTCAGTAAGTGTTCCTTTCCTTACCATATCTTATCTCATGTTAGTTTTTCTGATAGAGTATTTATATTTATTTACACTTATATTTTAAATTTTATAATAAGGCACAATTGCCAGAGCTTAGAGAAGCCTAATGTTTGAATCAGCATCTCTGGGAATTTTACCCAAACCTTAAAATAACCTTGATATTTAGAGAGGTAGCCAGAGCTCATGTTAAAAATTGACAGATGCCTTACATTCTACCAGTCCTAGTAGAATAATTTTCCTGAAGTACTGCTTTCACCCTGACTCACCTTTTCAAGAATGCATGATGCCTTCATTAAATCAAATTTACAGCTACCCTATAATCTGGTTCATTGACTCATTCTGCAGTGCCTACTCTGACTCCCTTAGATTCTTTCTCTCACTGCCTCCTGAACTTCCGTTCTTAAATGGTTTCTTACTCATCTTCAGTTCTTTAGTTCTCCCATCTTAAGTCCCATTTCTGCTTTTTTTTGATAGTTCAAACTCATAGGGATCACTATCATCTTTTCTATGATTGCACTTATTCTTTTTACCAAACTTTTCAGAACTTAGAGTGTGCTGTATTGTTTTATATGCCTTGTGAGTTTAATAACAGTGAATGCCTTTTTGAGGACACAGATCACACTTATGCTTCTTAATGCTTTCATATTTTTATTATTGACTAAGTAATTATATTTTAGTCTTTTGTGGTGTGTGTTCAGTTCTTTTTAAAAAGTTATCTGAGTTTGAGCTTTATTAGTGACAACTTTTTAAAAGGTTATTTTACAATTATGTACATGTGTGCTCATCTCTCCTCACACACAAAAAAAATGCCTGTTTTCAATTAATGTTAATACAATTAGTACAATTGTGTTAATACAATTAGTGGCTCATATTCAGTAGCTATAACAGTGCCAAAATGAGCTCTCATAATGGTTTAAAAAAATACAAAAGACAAAAAAGTGATCAAGTACTTTTTCATAAGTTAACCAGGGAGATAATCCACTGCTTAACACTTAGTTTAAGCTGATTTAATATACCTAAGCTTAGAATGGTTTATTCCCCTGCTCAGCTTTCTTTATATTCTCTTATTGATTTAATAGCTGCTTCTGTTATGCCCTAGCCTGTAAGTCAGAAGTGGTTTTCTTAGGACTTGTGCATTTATTTTCTAAATTTAACATAGCAATATTTTCATATATTTTCTTAAGGTCACATTGATTATTTAGGTTTTATTTATTAATATATTTTAATATGTCTGAAAGGAGAAAAAAAATGTGTTTTTTCATCTCTAACCAAACTTTCTTTATCAGATCTAGTCAGCTGTCTTTTATAAAACATCGCCTTCATAAAGCCTTTCATGATCAAAACTAACATTCATAAAAAGCTTTGGAAAGTGAAAGTTCTGTGCAGTGAAAAAATAGGGCAGGCGTAAATGTTGAGGCACTTTATCTCAGATACCGTATTTCTTCTTCATCTAAGGAAAGGTGCTTGTCTCTGTATTGCCATAACCATAATTCTCTATAGTAACAGCTTATTTCCTTGATATCTGCCATAGAGTCAAGATGGGTTTGTCTTGTAATAAGTAATAACAGTATTCAGTCCTAATCAGTGACTTCCTGAAAGTATTACACAACACCTGTTTCAACTGCATGTCTTTGCAGACACTGACTTTGTATAAATAGTCACTCTAATAGCGATAGCTACCATTTACTGAATACTTAATATGCCAGGCACTATGCTAGATGCTTTCCATGCTAATTTTTGTAATAACTCTGCAATATAATTATTATTATCCCCATTTTAATAATTAAAGAACTGAAAGAAATTTATAACATATATAAATCCAGAAAGCTAATAAATAGAGGGGCTGCTGGGAATTCAAAATAGGTCTGTCTGACTTTAAGAAATGACATCTTTTTATATAATGACAACAGTAACAGCAATAGTAATAATAATAATAGCTAAACTATATTGAGTTCTTAATAAGTGCCAGGCTGTGTTCTAAGCTGGTATTATCTCATGTATAGATTATATTTAATGGTATATAAACACAGTTTTTCTTTTAAAATTTAGCAAAAGTGATTTTCATTTTTATCAAGATAACAAGTCATCTCATTTTCTAGAACATACCTCTTCTAATTACAGCTTGGAACTTTGAACTTCTTAGTGCTTCTCTTTCCCAGGACCTACAGGCTAACAGCAATATGTTGGTAGGTTTATCACAACTTAGTGTGTTCTTTATAGTTTCCAAAATGTGCTATGGTCCCTGTGTGACTAGAAAATAAGTTTTATTAGGAGTCAGACTTATGCCAACCACTGTAGTATAGCCAGAATATATATTTATTAATTTAAAACAAAAAGTGTCATTTTAATGTTTAAATCTATTATCCAGGGAACCTCTTTTTCTAATATCAGATATTAGGGAACCTCAATTATTACAGAAGATTTTCTTAGGATAATACAATTTGATAATATATATTATCCATTGTTTTCTGTTATTGGCACAGCTTCTGTGAAAGAGTGGGTTGATTATATATTGAATTTCAGATTATTTTTAAGAAATGTATTTAAAAGCCCTTTTAGGTCATCTTTTAAGGTTATATTGCCTTTAAAATGAATGCTGTATTTGGGGACAAGTATATTTAACTCCACAAAGTCTCATCCTAAAAGAGACTGCTGTAGATATAAGGACACATTTTATATAAAACATAAATCACCATTGCTTTGAACTGTGTGACCCCAATGCCTCACACAACCTAAAGATCTGACCTCCTTTCATATTTCAACAGATAGTGCATTGAGCTCATAAAATGTTTCATTGTTTGATGTCCAGAGAGCATAGAGGATATGAACATCATACAATTATATATATATAAATCTAAACAATCAAACTGGTAAAACTGTAATAATGAAAAAAATAAATGCCATTTACTATTAATTAAATGACTACTTAATGATTACTAAAATGACAAAAAAATCATTAAAATTGCTTACAATATTTTGATATTTTGCTGCATGTACACATCTGTTGATAAGATGGCATTTATATTCTATAGTACTGTATCTCAGTCCCCTCCAGCCAGAGTCCACCAGGAACACCTCTGTAGTTAAACAAAGTTGGGTTTATAGGCTCACTGTGATGTGTGGGACAACACACCATGAGAAACCCTGTGGAGTCTCAGTGAGAAGGTGTTAAGAGAAGCTTGTTATAGGATTTGGGCTGTGTAAGATGGTTCTGGAAGGGTTCAACAAAGCGTGTTTTTCCCCTGGGTTGGGTGCTGTCAGAAAATTGGAGCAGTTCTATAATTGGGTATCTTAATTGTTCTTTAGAAGGTGGAAGGTATGAAACATACCTAAAACTGTGATTGGCATGGGGAAGCAGCATTCTCTCATACTAGCTGAGATGGAGGGATCTTGGTCATATTGGTGGTTTGGATGGTATTTTAATTTTCGGGGGGGGGGGGTTTGTTTTGTTTTTTCTGTGCTCAGACACAATTATGGAAAGGTCTTGTTTTTGTCTTGTTCCAGCAAGGTCAAAGAGCTATCATGTCTGATGTTAGTTGTTAGTTAAATTGTTTACAGTCAACAATAGGAAATCATGGCCTATCAGTTAGACCCAGGCCAGCTCCAAGCCAACAGCATACAGGGGTTGTGCTTTGTTTTCTTTTACTTTTTTTTTCTTTTGCTTTCTTTTCTTTACTTTTGTTTTTTCTTTTCAATATGCAGACTAGTTTAAAGTGATGGTTACAGAGCTAAAACATGTTCCTTCATAGCCAAAACAAACTAAACTATGGTAGTATACGGAGAAAGGAAAATAGAGACTGACAAAGAACAAATTGTCACCCCTGATGTGCTCTATTATCTACTAATATGCCAGGCAACTCAACCATGTAGAGAAGAGACCTTTGACACATTACTTTTCAGACTCTAATGGTCTCATTACTAAGGTAGGATATTTTCAATTAGCTACTGGAATATGGGGAAGTCACTTCATGCAAAAAATATTGGATTTTTTTTATGGATAATTCAGGATATTTCCCAAAAGCTTTGTTTACTATACTTCTGTTTTTCCACTTCTAGGAAAATACATAGTAACTTCTTGTTGATCTATTTCTAATGATCCATTCCATTTCTCTGTCTCGTCTCTAAATCTAGAGCTGACCATTTTCTCTTGATTTCCAAGATTCTCCCCTATATATAGGCAGAGAAACAAATTGATTATAAAATATTAACAGGTAAAAAGTGATATTTGTAAGTAATGTAAGCCCCCACTGAAACTTATCTATGTTGTTCATGTCAACTCACTAGCAGACTTTCTCCAAAATGGAAAAAAAATTATTTACTTTTTCCTTGAAGTTAGAACTCAGCATTTGTTTAAACTCTCCTAACTCTTCTTTCAAGTGGAGCTGCTTAAAGTTATTTCACATAACTTTTGAAATAACATTGCCAAAATTACATAACTGAGTATGTAATTACCAGTGCTTTTCCTCCTCCAATTCTTCCCCAAATCGTGAAGTTATCATACTTGAACTAATCTGGGTCACCACTGAAGTACACCAGTGGTTATAGAGAGCTTAATGTTTATAAGGGAACATAGAACATTTTTTTTCCCCTGTAAGAAATACTGCATCCTTATTTGGCAGAAAGGTTGTGTACTTCTGCTTTTTTGGTTTACAGAAGGAATGGCAATTTGCCAGAGTCCTTTTTTGTCTTTTTTTGAAGAAGAAGAAGCCTTTAATACTTCAGTTGAACTGAAGTAGATAAATGCATCATTCTTTTCTGGAATTGGGTTGGATGTTTCATTACAAAGAAAATAGGAAATTAAAAATAACCAAATATATTGCCAGAATCAAACCCTAAAGTATTTTTAAGAAACAGATTTTTTGGACCAGGAACCAGACATCTATACACAGTTGAATGAAAACAGAGTACTATTCAAACACTGGTCATCCTCAAAAGATGCTGACATGTAGGATATGATGCCCTAGTGTAGTTATTAAATAACACAATGGTGTCTTAAAGGTGAATGGCATGTCGAATAAAATGATTCATCTAAAAGAGAACACAGATTTAGCTCAAATGTGTATTTTAAATGTGTAAATATCTATGTTATGCAGTTTTTTCTTTAATGGGCATCACTTTGAAGCTGTTTCTAGATAGAACAATACATGGAAAAAATGGACTAAAATATATGCTCATGTTATTAAAAATTTTGATGACACAATTTAAAAGTTTCAGTTCTGCCCATAACTGGTTATGTGTCTTTGTCTACTGCACTTCACTCCTCTAGGTCTTCCCCTCTCTCCATCACTCCAAAAATAAAGAGATTAGAATAGTTGATTTATAAGGTAACGTCTACCTCAAACAAGCTATGATTCTTACCTATAAAATATTGGATGTATTCATCCTAGACCTGTTTATTTTCTTCCAAAGGAACCAAAGTATATACATTGAGTGAGATATTGTCTGAATTTAATTAGTTATGAGTTACAATTTATTAAATATGGTTTCTGGAGCACTGTGCTAGCAGTTTTGAGACCACAGACATGTACAAAATATATTATATATATATATAGTTATATATATATATAGCTATATAATATATATAGCTATATAATATATATAGCTATAAAGTTAGATGTTGAACTCAGGGACTTTGTATTACAGTATAATTACATCAATGTAAAACAAAGAATCTCATCATTTTCAAAGTATATTCAATTTAAATTAGATTAAATAAAAAGTGAATAGTTTGACATGTTCTAGGGAGTCACGTGGGCACTAACCCTTTGAGTGACATCGGGGTCGTGAATAGGTCTTAGATTGAGATTATATGTGTTTAGAGCACAGCTGCCATCATAGCAGCCATGCTCATGTTAACCTTTGCCAAACAGGGACTCTTCTCTCCTTTGAAATAATAGTATGTGACAGACACTGTTCTAAGCACTTTACAATATTAACTCAATCTTAGTTTTACATTTATTTTGCAGATGTGAAAACTGAAGCACAGAACCTTAGCAATTGCTAAGGTTGCTCTATGCTAAAATCACAGAGCGTGCAAGTAAGGGATCCAAGATTTGAACACAGTCTGCTTCCAGAGTAAATACTAGATCAGGCTGCTTTGTGCACAAAAAATTACTCACCAACACAATTTGGAGGATATATTTTTCTGTGTGTTTTCTTGTGATGTTGATTGGTATGATAGAAACATCTTCAGAAAGAGAAGGAGGGCTGAAGTGTTTAATTCTCCATTATTGTCTTCAATTACTACACTTCTGATGTATCACATCACAGACCTTTGCTTTATTATACCCTGCTCCTACCAACCAAGATCTTATGCCTAAACTTTGCTCATGATTATTTCAGTAATTGCTGCCAAATCCAAATGTCCTTTGTAAATAAAAAGTGAAACTTGAGAAAAACAGGAAGTATTAATATTTTACCAAATGTTCTTATTTATTTGTGAACATCAAAGATCTGAAAATCAAATTTGATATAATAAGAGCTTACCTTTATAGAGTGCTTACTCTTTGCCAGGCACTGCTTCTAGTACTTTGCATGTATAAACATTTTGATCCTTGTAGCTGCCTATTAAAGTGGCATAAAATTAGTATCATTATCATTACTATTTTACAAATGAAGAAATGTGAGTTAGTGAATAAGTAACTTGCCCAAGATTTCCTAATTTGTCAGCATTTAGAAACAGAATTTAAACCCAGAGAGTCTGGATTGAGTCCATACTCAATATCATAAGAATGCATTTCATATGTATTTTTTGCTCATTCACCATTCCTTCTTTCATTTGTCTAGCATGCAGTCACTCAGCAAATATTTATTGCATATTGCTCTATCAGGTACTGCATTATGCCCTGAGAAGTGAGCGATTCATAAGATAAACAGTCCCTGTTCCCCTGCAGCTTACATTCTAGAATGTTAGAATGCAAGAAAATGAACAGTTAACAAATAATTCTTACAGACTGTGAAAATTATCAGAAGGAAAATAGATGTGAAACAGAGTAACTGCAAGAGGTTAACTCTGGTAGCATGATCAGTGAAGATGTCTCTATTCTGGTCATCTGAGGACAAACTTATGAAAGAGATAGGAAAATAGGTTTCAAGAAAGCAAGATAAATAAAATTAAAATTATATAACATGTTTAGACATGTTATAAAATGTCACACTATCAACCATTTAAGAACTATGTTGATTAAGGAATAGAAGAGACTAGAATGTGGGTTAGGCTGTAGACAGGTTTGATTTTTCAAAGTTTATTATGAAAAAGGGGTATGTGGTTTAATATTTTTTATGAGGTGAGAATCACATTGTAAGTGGGTGATACAACAAACCAGGGGTACTTGAGTTTTAAATGGGAGAGAGGAACTACCTTTATTTGCAGCTAAAAATATGCACTGCTTAATAGGTGGGGTTGAAGTTAATTAAACAAAGTTACAGACTCTTGGAGATCATAATCAAGACTTTTAATTTAATGTCAAGTCATTTGGGGACACGTGAGTTTTTTTTAGGATCAATTAACAACTGTTTATTTAACACCCACTGCAATATAGACTCTTTACTAGTCTCTGGGTATCCACTTTTATCCCATTCCAATTGTGTTGATTTCTTACTGTAGCCAGAGTTATTGTTTTGAAAGAGAAACCTAATCACTTTATTCCTAGGCTTAAAATTCTTCATAGGCTTCCCATTGGCATCAGATTAAAATAAATCCTGAGCATGACCTGTAGATGCCTGTTGGATTTAGCCCCAGTTTTCCTCCCTTTCTCATACCTTCTCATTCTCCCTAGGGCCCTCTCACCCCAGTCCCTCAGCCTTCACCTTTGCTGGTTTTATACTTGCTTATTCCTCTGTCTGAGTTATTCTTCTCTGTGACATCTGTCTCCCTAACACATGTGCACGCGCACACACACACACACACATCTGTTTCAATTAAATTCTACTTCTTAATGAGATTATTTGATTAATATCTCACCAACAATTAGTGCCTATAAGGGCAAGATTGTGTCTACTTTGTTCACT
Source organism: Hippopotamus amphibius kiboko (assembly GCF_030028045.1). NCBI lineage: Eukaryota > Metazoa > Chordata > Mammalia > Artiodactyla > Hippopotamidae > Hippopotamus > Hippopotamus amphibius. Next base: position 148,614,244 of record NC_080190.1, on the reverse strand, counting down.
GTTGCATTCCCAAAACATATGATATGGTGTCTGGCATGTAATAGGCTGTCAGTAATATATATTTAATAAATAACAGAATGAACCATGCTGGACATTATAGAAGATGTAAATGTGTGCACAATGGTCCCACACAAGCTAAACATGGGACAAGAACTAACACATTAATGAATAAGGTTGGGAGAACTCAAGACATTAAAACACCAAATGCTAAGTATTATGGTGCCAGTTTCCAGACTGGCAAGGTTGTAAAAATGATGGTGTGGAGTAGAATTAACATGGTGTGGATGGGATTAACATGACAAATACAAGGGGCCTGGGAAAAATGGGGTGAGATACGACAGACATCTCATAGGAGGGATTGGTGAGAATTAAGATAATAAACTTCCTTTAAATAAGATTATAAATGTAATCTGTTGGCTATGAAAAGCCTCTCTAAATTGATAATAGGGAAATGACAAAACTAAAATAATTTTCCAGCCAAGGTTGATTTGTCTGTAAATGTGGGAGAAAATGTGGCTTAGTTTTCAAGCAGAATGAGGTTCCAATTCTGGCTTAATGGACTGAACAGGTAATTCAACCATTCTTAAATCTAGTATTCTTTTTTTTGCAACATAAGTATATTTATACATATCTTGATGTAGTAATTTAGTGATTAAATGAAATAACTTATGTAAATCATTTTACAGAGTTCTTTGCACACAGTGAATTCCACATAAATACTGTCTTAATTCCCTTCTTCCAGTTCACTTGTGTGTAAGAAGGATTACACCAGAGAAACACAGAAGGCAAGGAACATCCTGCAGGTCGCTTTACTAATAGAGATGTGTTAGTTTCGTAGGACTGCAGTAACAAGTCCTACAAACTGGGTGGCTTACCCAGGCAGAAATTTTTTCTCTCATGTTTCTAGAGGGTAGAATTATGAAATCAATTTATGGAGAAGGACATGCTATCTCTGAAGGGTATTGGTGAGGGTCCTCTCTTGCCTCATCCTGGCTTCTAGTGGTAACCAGAAATCTTTGATAGTCCTTTGCTTATAGATAATTCACATAAATCTCTGTTCTTATCACTACATGCTTTTTTTCCTGTGTGTTCACCTCTGTCTCTTTTTCTTTTTATAAAGGGAGCAGTCATACTGGTTTAAGGGCCCATCTTAATTCAATATGACCTCAATTTAAGTCATTGTATCTGAAACAATCCTATTTTCAAATAATACTCTAAAGTTCCAGGAAAGACATAAATTTGAGGCAGGGGCGGCGGGGGGGGGAAGGAGGGGGACACTATTCAACCAAATACAACAGGTGTAATGAATGATAGGATTCTACATGGAGATGTTGGCCTCAAGAACGTAAAGACACTGGACATATTTTAAACTTATTTTAATGAACAAACTGGTAGAAATTGGTAAAGGTTGAAAACAGAATTGCTGGCAGCTATTTTTGATTTAACTCTTTGTAGTACTTTGTCTTCAAGAGTCAAAAGAAAAACAAATGCAAGGAGCTTCCTTTTATTATTCCCTTCTCCTTTACAATATAATCAAAATTACATAGTTCAATCCTGAAAAGCATCTCAGGCAGCTCCTGTTTAGATCCCATTCTCTAGCACTCTGAACCACAATTGCCTCTTTTTAATCCCCATCTGCAGTTTTAGAGTTAGAGTCATTTTAGGGAAAACTATTTGTTTAGAGACTCTTTCCCTCCTGAAGAAACCTGTGTTTTGTGTGTTATTTAGCAAATATTTGTCTGATTATAAGGAAAGTGATAGGAGCTAATTACTCAGTTGTGAAAAAGACAAATGAACAGTCTCTTCCCTCACGTTACTTAAAGTCTAGGTGGAGTCACAAACAATGAAAAAGTAAACTAATAACGAGAAAATAATAAATGTTGAAGCAAGTCATGATTGCATGTGCCACAAAACAGAGTTCTGTGATTAGAAAATAAGAGTAAAGGGTAGGGGGAGATAGTGAAGAGCTCAGAAGATACGTTTATCCTGGTGATACAAAATTGGGAATTGGGACACAAAGTCAGACTTGAAGTCAAAAGAATCAGTGAAATCACTTAGATGGAGATTGTAAAAAGTTGTTTGAAGGAAGGTTCATTCAGAATTCAAATCTATAAAATGATGAAAATAGAATTGCTCTTACTGAGGTAGAGGAAGGAGGTACGGACATTATACCTCCTCACACCCCATGACCCCAGGGTCATGGACAGAGTTTATAAAACTGCTGATGATACTGAAGAGCAGAGAATAAGAGAATTTAGCTCACAACGCCATGTGGTCTTGGGAAAATAACATAGTATCTTGAGCACCATCTTCCTCATAATAATAATTACCAACCTGTGGTCTTTTAAACACTCCAACTGAGTTATCTAAGTCATTCAAAGTTTATTCTACAGATGACAGGAGTCATGGATTCCTTATTGATAAAAATGTGCTTTTTCTTTAAAATAAATTTTTGATTAGCATGAAGATTAAAAACAACTTTACAGGCAAACAAAAATAATATATATATGAGCATCTCCACACTTCTGTAACTACTGAGTTGATCTCTGTTCTAATCAAGATCAGGTAAAATGCTCTCCTCTAAAGCATAGTCTCATAAGGATTTCTCCCTATAGAGCTCTCTCTATCTTCCGCTTCCCTTTCCCTCAACTCTTTGGCATTTTTCACAACTACCTTTTACCTTGATAATTGTAATTTTTGCTCATGTTTCCTCCTTTGTCTGGAATGTTCTTCTGCCCATGATTACCCTTCAGCACTGGAAATATCTTACTCATCCTTTAAAATTTATCCCATTCATCTCTTTTTATCACAATATTCCTTAACTGGTTTAGTTAATATTCCTCAGTACTCTCATAATACTCTCACAATAGCACTGATATTGAAGATATGGGCTTTGAAATCAGAGGATATAGGCTGCAGTTCTGGATAAACCCTGTACTAGTTGTGTGATCTCAGGCAAGTTACTATGTCTTTTAAGCCTTATTCCTTTTATCTCCCTGAACTGAGGTACCTAAAGAACTTAATTCCGAAATTTAAAGTAATAAAATTAAGCATAAAAAACATTTTTCTTCAAATGTTATAATAACATAAAATGTGTTTCTTGAATTAATAATAGTTTATTACATCTTTTGAAGACAACTAATGAAAACAAGGCTTTAATCAAACAAACAAATGTGATATAGATATCATATGGGGCCAGTAGTCATGATGCTTAGATTCACAGATACCTTTTCTCAGTTGCCTTTACATTATGCCAAATAGGAACCTACTTAATCTAATGGGATGACTGGTATAGAAACATAAAATTTAACAAATGGATACTTTGTAAACATACTAATCTAGCATGGTGAAAGAAAGCTCTGGAGCCAGACTGTCTATGTTCAAATCCCAGCTCTCCCATGTTATAGCTGTATGAGTTGGACAAATTCTTTAATTCTGTTAACAGTTTTCCTTTTATAAAATGGAAATAATTATAGAACTGCTTACATAAATTAAGTAGTAAAACAAATAAAATTTTTGTGAGGACTAATGGAGTTAATATAATATAATATTTCCTGGAATAGAGTAAGAATTGAGTACTTGCTTGCAATTATGACTGAATGCTAGGCATTTTGCTAGATGCAGGGGATTCTGTGATGAAGCTTGGGAAGATAGGCATTGAGGACATGAACAAACATGAGTATATAATCCCAAATTGTAATTTTGCAAAGATGAAAGCATGTAATCAGAAAGACTAGAATGAGGATGAGAAGTAAGGAGTTAAAAGGTAAGCATTCTTACCATGGGAAAATATTTAAGGAATGATTAATTCTCCCTCAATTTTTTGAAAATAAGGAAATAGTTGAAACTTGATCAGTTCTACCATTTATTTTTATTTTTATAAATAAACCTTATGTGATTTTCTCTTTTCACATATGTGAATATATATTGCTGTTCATAGAAGGAATAAACATTGTCTATTTTTATAGCCTATCAACTACGAGTGTGTCAACCTCCACCACCTGTACCCAATGCTGAAATTTTGACAGAAGATGATGAATTTGAAATAGGTAAAGTCTGTTAAATTACTTTCAAAGAAAGCATTTTGTTAACAGAGGTATTTACTTTAAAAGAAATAAAAATAAAGAATAGTAGCAGCCTGTCTTAGACCTTCTTTCCCTGGATAGATGGGGATTGTTTAGAATTCTTAAGAATGGATAACAGTTAAAAGAGAAAAAGGAGTGTTAGGCAAGAAGAAAGAATTTTGTATTTCCAGGATGTACAGTTAGAAAACAGTGCAGGAATTTGAACCATATATCTATTCTGGTAGTTCCTTCCAAATTATTAATTTGCTACCTTCGAACACTATAGTCTTAACTGTTGTTCTTTGAATTCAGGCATAAATCTGATATGTATAATTAAGGATATGTAGGCATGTTAAAAGACAGGTTTTAGTTCCATATCCTTGAAAACAATTAGTCGATTATGCTCAATTTGATCATAAATAAAGCCCTTTTAAAACTGGGTTGGAAATTTAACCTCAATAATATCTCATAGTTTGAAAAATTATGTAAGTAAAAGAAGACATCTTAATGTTAACATAATACATTTTCATCATTATTACCCTATTAATATTAATATTGGTTGAGAAATGTAAGAAAATATCAATGACCAATGTAAATCTAATCTTAATAGCAATAACTAGGAATCTCTTTTTAAATGCTTGGTATATTTTTAATGAATATCTTACCTGTACCAACCAGATTATTTCCTTACTACTATTAGTTATATCTAACCAGATTGCCCCAGTCCTGTCTTACTGGTAGTTTATTCTTGGCTTCAGTTCTGATTGGTCAGTGCTTATGACATACTAGTAGTTCAGCATTTTGAATATCATCACTGCTTATAACTAATAGAATTTTTATACTGATTGAAAATGACTGAAAGAAAAAAATTCTGATTTTGTATTGAAACATCTGTTTATTTTAACCATTACCTTGTTGCTTACCTGAAGCCCCTTCTGCATTTTTTTTAAATAGGTGATATTATTAGGTATCAGTGTCTTCCAGGATTTACTTTGGTTGGCAATGCAATTCTGACATGCAGATTAGGAGAACGACTCCAGATGGATGGAGCACCTCCAGTGTGTCAAGGTACCAATTCATATGATTATTTATTTCTAAAGATCTGTTTTATGTTTAACTCATTACTAGAAAATTGAGAAAAATTTACTTTATATAATTATCATATATTTAACTGCCAATAATGTTAAAAAATTATACAACTCATAAGTGGTATTTTTCATTCCATTATTTCTCAGATTTAACTAAACATTTTCAACTCATCCAAGGTTTAACTTTTCTAGTTTATCCCAAAGTCAATTTAATGTATTTAAATTATTTTTGCTCTTGGAAGTGGGAATGGAGGTAGAAAGCAAGAAAATTCACTTTAAATAAAGGTTCCAATGTTGATTGCAAGTAGTTTCTGTTCTACCCACTAGAATCATTAAACTTTATTGAGCACCTATTAAGAATGAGGATCTGAGGGAAAAAAAAACAAACAAAAAGTTGTCAATGGTCCCTGCTGTGAAAGCAACATGATATAAAAGATATGACAGCCATATAGGTTGTAGCAATACAGCATTAAGGAAGCAGGTCAGAGAGCTATAGAGTCATATAATTTTAAACCATTTATAGGACAAGGAAAGCCTGATGGAGGCATTGCTTCCTGAGTCATAGGTTCCAAATGAAAGGCAATATTTACTTTGGTAGAACTGATATAGGGAAACAGTGGTCCAGGTGACAGAGGTATATGCAAAGATACAGAAATGAAAGACAGTGAAGTATGGACTTCAAGAATTCACTGTGTTACAAGGGCAAGACCATGATGGATCTTGAATGATGTACTGGGATTTTGATGTGCAGGAATCATGTATTATTAACTTGTGTAGCTCATAGGGCCCATAACAGTGCCCAACACATAGTAACTAATTACAAATATTGGTTAATTTGAATAAAATTCAATTGAACTTGATTTTACCTCCCAGATTTTCTTGGATTACTTCCACCATTTTGGTTTATTCTTGAGAAATAGAAATCTGTTTTCTATGCAGAATCTTAACTGTTATAATGAGCCTAAAACAAAAATTCTGTTTATTATTACAAACATGCTATAAGGAGTAATAAATGTTTGATTTTTCTGCCTCATTGGAGTCCTTACAAGAAGATAGAAGAATTTTTATAAGGAGCTTTTACAGTATGAAAAAGAAAGACATGTTTGGAAGTATAAACAACACCAATATAAGAATCTCCCTTGCTCTTAGTCAATGATTTTTATAGGCTATCTTAAAGTTGGTTGTTTATTCTGAAGTCTACCACCTGTATTCTTGAATGAACAAGCCATTACATACCAGGATTTCTTCCTTGACCCAATATATAAACTTCATTTGAGCTCTTGGAGAGCAAGACTTCATTTTATTATATCTGGATCCCAATTCAATATTGTTTTTAATTAAAAAAAAATTTTTGTTATTTGAGTCCCTCATCTCTCAGACTTTCAATGTCTTATTTCTAAAATCAAAATTTCCTATAGATTAATAAATTCATCTCTTCTTATTCAACTGTTGTGGAGAATACAAAAAAGGATGACCAATTTTTTTTTTTTTTTTTTTGTCTCATAGTAACTCTATGGGTATTAGCTTCAAGTTAATTATCCCTCAGAATGAGTTTCTGCAGAGTTACTATATTAATTAATTGACCAGGCACTTACGCTAAAAAGCAGAGTTTAAAATTTTATTTGAGTTAATTCACAATCCTGCTAAAAAAAATTGTCATTCATTTGGAATCTGTTGTAACTTATCTATACTGTTTTTAGTCTATTTAAAGGTATTTGATTTTTTTCACTTTTCCTAAAAGAGGCTATGTCATTTTTGTTATTCCTTCCTGATTCCTGTTTAGTTTTTTATATCACACTTAAAACATGGAAAGCAAGTCTAAATATGGTGCTCGTCAAAGGGTTTAAAATAAATGAAATATAATAGGTGACTACAGATAGTTAAAAACATGGGGTCCATCTGGCTGAATGTGTGAGACTTTCTGTACTTTAAACTTTCTGAGCATTAGTTTCCTCACATATACAACAGGGATAAAAATTATAGACACTTCTTAAAGTTGTTGTGACAAGTAAGTAATATAATGCACAAAAGGTGCTTAACAGGACCTAATGTATAGTGACAGTACATATTCACTCCTGATTGTCTTACTCTTGCTGTATGTTGGTTAGTGTGAGAATAGGTTAATTTGTGTATTTACAGTAAATAAGATTGAATCATACCAGTTTTTCAAAAGTAATATATAATATTTGTTCAATTGAAAACACTGGGACCATTAAGATTATAGCACTTGCTTTTCAATAACAATAGTCTAAGAAGAAAGTCAAAAACGTGAGGAAATAATAGCAATAAAATAGCGAACTGCACTGTTAAGCATACATTACAGAGACACCAAGAAGGAAATCAACTGTTCTGTTTGGGTTGATGGAGGAGAGGTTCAGGAAGTGTTTCACAGAGGATGAGACTTGATATGGGTTTTGAGATGTGCTAACATTTCAAATGCATCAGACAAGAGGAGGACTTTGAAACAGAAGCACTAATGGATATGCTGAGTTCAAAAAAATTTAGGTCATTCAGTATGTTTGGAGCATTCTGTTTCAATGGAGGAGTAGCAGAAAACAAAGCTGGAGAGGTAGGAAGACCTGAACTTGAAGGGCTTTGAAGGTGCTGAATGGTTTTTAGTGAGGGAATAACATGTTCAGTAACCCAGTCACTCACTTAGCTAAATATTTCACAGGTATTTAAAAGCTGAGCACACATGTCATAAACCCTTTCTTAAAACTTTACTTCAATTTATCATATGGTTATGTATCTTTTATTTCAATATGCCATAGCTGTATATTCTCCAATGTTCTTCATTTTTGACTCAAATTTTCCATTCTATTTCTAACCTTTAGGTTTCTTTGTTTATTTTACATATTTTTCACTGTGTAAAAAGCAAATATCAGGTTTCTCTTTTTCAACTGAGAATGACCTAATACTAGTTGCTGAATTGTTTTTTTTTTTAATCTTGAAGTCACACCCAAGAAGCAAACAACTCAGATTCAAATAAGAGAAATAGAAGTTAAAAACAAAAACAAAAACAAAAACAAAAACTCTTAGATTAGCTACACCGTGTTCTACAGTAAAAATATCCATATGTGAAGTTACAGCAGATTTTATTTGCAAGTTTTTTCAAGTTATTAACTTGGTTAAAGAATAATATGTTGCCATAATTCACTAATTTACTTACTCTTTTCCATCCCTGCACTACTTGAAGACTTTATAATTCAAAATATTTCATGTCCTTCCACCCAGGAAATGATGAATATATAAATCCTTCATCTATTTATCTGTATTTTAGCAGCAATATTTGGTGTTTCCAGGCCTAGCTTATTTGAACAAACATTGAGAAACCAGGATTCTGTTTAAGGTAGCAATCTAATTATTTTGAGATACAACACTCTAACTCCAAGGTGGAAGTTGATGTATAGTAATTGGATTAGAAAATGGCATGAGATATATTTCCAATTCACCAAACCCTCAAAAGTTATCTAGTCTACCCTTCACTCCAGTTGCTTGAGTGTACCCAGTAATAACACTCAAAAATTGGTCCAAGCTACATTTAAAAACTATTTATCAATGATGTACGTAGGACATTTTACTGTACTGGTTACAGTGGCTTCAAAGTAAAAAGTTCTTTATTGTATTGAACTAAGTCCTGTTTGGTATATATTGGTTTACCTCTACACTGTGTGGTCTGTATTGAGCACTCCAATACTCTTCCCACACCATAAAAGCTCAAATTCTTAAGGAAAAAAAAAAGGCTGAAATGGCATCATTTGAGTGATAAGGAGTTGATCATCTTGGTCACATTCTCATTCCAAATGCAAATTTAAGTATATGTTTTTATTATTTGGTCCAAAGCATAATGCTGTTGAGGCCAACGATTGAAGTAGTTTACTATATTTTGGAGATGCACGTGCATGCGCACATGTACACACACACACATTCTCAGAATGTGTAGCAGAGGTATTGTTATGAAATGAAGAGCTTGGGCTTTGTCTTACATGTATGATCTGGAAATAGCAGGAAAAACTGAAAGGTAACTGGTGACCCAAAATTGTGTTAAATCCTCATGATTTAAGCATATTCCTGAGATTAGAAGTGGCTTTGCCTGGAATGGATACTCTGAGATAGGGCAGTTTCCTGTCTGTCCTCACATACCTAAGTGAGTTAAATTTTGAGGGCAGAAGAAAAAGAAAGGAAAAGAACAGAGTAAAGATATAGACAGGAGAGGCAGAGGGAAGAAGATGTAAGAAGATGAAGGAAGATAGGGAAAAATAAAGAAATAAATAGGAGGAAATAAATGCCTTAACTTTTAATTATCTCTATATTTATTGTCCAGAAAAATAACATCTTCAGTGTGATAATAAAAGGAAATTAATACCATAAAATTCTAGGTCATTCCTCCCTTTTTTGAACTGCAAGCATATTATACAAGTTGTCTTTTCATACACATAGCTCAAGGTGTTATCTCATTATTTAATATGAAAACATTAAAAAAATTTAAATACTGGGTATTTAGTGCAACTTTCACTTAAATACATTTCAATTAAAGTATTGTAATGCAACTTTAAAATGCAACTTTCAATGTTTCACTTAGGTCTGAAATAGCATTATCTAATGATTCATATTTTTTGACAGTGCTCTGTCCTGCCAATGAATTACGCTTGGATTCTACAGGAGTCATATTGAGCCCTGGATATCCTGACAGTTACCCAAATCTTCAAATGTGTGCCTGGAGCATTTCTGTGGAAAAAGGATATAATATCAGCATGTTTGTAGAATTCTTCCAGACAGAAAAGGAATTTGATGTTCTTCAGGTGTATGATGGTAACCATGGGTTATATTTATTGGATATTCATAAATTCAATTCAAATGTTCAAATTATACATTCAGACCTTCAGTATAAACAACTGCTTATATGATTTTATTTTATCTTGTGGATATTTTTAGAAGTCTCAACATCAAACTTACCTATATACCATATGAAAATTGTAGTTAGCTTGTTATGTTATAAACTATAGCTGCTTTAGCTATGAAATTGAAATGTTTAAACAAACATTTTATGTTATGTTTTAAGTGATTATTGATGAAGCAGATTGGTTCTGGGTCAATTTCACCATATGTAATACTATTCTAAATATATAAAATACTAAAGATAAATTATTCAATTATATCTAAATTGTATTATTTTCTTTCTGAAGGACCAAATATTCAAAGTCCAGTGCTTGTTTCACTCAGTGGGGATTATTCATCTGCTTTTAATATAACAAGCAATGGTCATGAGGTATTTCTTCAGTGGTCAGCAGATCATGGCAATAACAAAAAAGGCTTCCGGATAAGATATATAGGTATGTGATACTTATAACTTCAGTGCAGATCTCACCTGCATCCTCAGTATGGTTGTGATTTCAGAGCACAGACACAGACACTATTCAATTAGGTATGAATGTAAATCATATTTCCTCCATTAATGTTTCCTGAGCAAATCTTTATGCCTCTGTTTCCTCATTATAATGATAATGCTATATTTTTCATATGATTTTTGAAATGATTAAAGGCACTTAAGGTATTTATGACTTAAATAAATTATAAATTAAATTCTGATCTTTTAAGTGCTTTATTTCCCAATAGAAGTTCCCCTTGAACTCTCACAAAATGTTAATAGTATTACTCAGTTGTGTATATCTGATCTATTTAATATGTATAATGACTCCTTTAAGTGATAAGTTTAAACAAAAGATAAACATACAGTGGTAAAAGCCTTTGTTTTCACTATTGCCCACCTATTTATGATACTTGATAAAATATATTGCATATTAAAAGAGAAAATGATGAACACATCACTTAAAAACCTTTAGTTTTAAAAAATAATTGTTTTGTAATCATTGCTTTTCATTGAGTAATATGTAGGAAGATGTGGGCTGAAAATCCTTCTTAATATCAAGATGAAATAGCTTTTCCTATATGCCTTCCTATTTATAAGGTCTACTGATACTGAGCCAATAATTTTCTTGTTGAGTAAGTATACATGGTTTTCCATTATGCAAAGATTATATTCTTTCTCTTTATTGCCATCCTAATCACATGAGATGCCATAGATGTGTGCTCAGTAACAGAATACTTCAGAGCCAAGCAGCCATCTCTTTCTGTACAGTGTTCAGACCATGTCTCTCCCAAGCTATGGGTCATTGCTAATCAGTTCTACTGAAAATTACTTTCTTAAATATTTTATAGATTATGCTGACACAACAATTGTAGACATAGGCTTAATTTTATTTATCTTTTCAAAGAACCAGCTTTTAGTTTTATTGATTTTTGCTATTGTTTTCTTTGTCTCTATTTCATTTATTTCTGCTCTGATCTTTATGATTTTTCTCCGTCTACTAACTTTGGGTTTTGTTTGCTCTTCTTTCTCTAGTTTCTTTAGGTGTAAGGTTAGATTGTTTATTTGGGATTTTTCTTGTTTCTTGAGGTAGGATTGTATCACTATAAACTTCCCTCTTAGAACTGCCTTTGCTGCATCCCATAGGTTTTGGATCATTGTGTTTTCATTGTCATTTGTCTATAGGTATTTTTTGATTTCCTCTTTGATTGCTTCAGTGATCTGTTGGTTACTTAGTAGTGTATTGTTTAGCCTCCATGTGTTTGTGTTTTTTACAGCTTTTTCCTTGTAATTGATTTCTAATCGCATAGCATTGTGGTCAGAAAAGATGCTTGATATGATTTCAATTTTCTTGAATTTACCAAGGCTTGATTTATGACCCAAAATGTGATCTATCCTGGAGAATGTTCCATGTGCACTGGAGTAGAATGTGTAATCTGCTGTTTTGGAATGTAATGTGTGATAGATATCTATTAAATCAAGCTGATTTATTGTGTCATTTAAAGCTTGTGTTTCCTTATTAATTTTCTGTGTGGATGATCTGTCCATTGGTGTAAGTGGGGTGTTAAAGTCCCCCACTATTATTGTGTTCCTGTTGATTTCCTCTTTCATAGTTGTTAGCATTTGCCTTATGTATTGAGGTGTTCCTATATTGGGTGCATATATATAATTGTTATCTCTTCTTCTTGGATTGATCTTTATGTAGTGTCCTTTCTTGTCTCTTGTAACATTTTTTATTTTAAAGTCTATTTTATCTGATATGAGTATCACTACTCCAGCTTTCTTTTGATTTTCATTTGCATGGAATATCTTTTTCCATCCCCTCACTTTCCGTCTGTATGTGTCCCTAGGTCTGAAATGGGTCTCTTGTAGACAGCATATATATGGGTCTTGTTTTTATATCCATTCAGCCAGCCTGTGTCTTTTGGTTAGTGCATTTAGTCCATTTACATTCAATGTAATTATTGATATGTATGTTCCAATTACCATTTTCTTAATTGCTTTGCTTTTGTTTCTGTAGGTCCTTTTCTTCTCTTATGTTTCCTGCTTAGAGAAGTTCCTTTAGCATTTGTTGTAAGGCTGGTTTGGTGGTGCTGAATTCTCTTAGCTGTTGCTTGTCTGTAAAGCTTTTGATTTCTCCTTCAAATCTGAATGAGATCCTTGCTGGGTAGAGTATTCTAGGTTGTAGGTTCTTGCCTGTCATCACTTTAAATATATCGCGCCACTTCCTTCTGGCTTGTAGAGTTTCTGCTGAGAAATCAGCTGTTAATCTGATGGGAGTTTCCTTGTATGTTATTTGTCGTTTTTCCCTTGTTGCTTTTAATAACTTTTCTCTGTCTTTAATTTTTGTCCATTTGACTATTATATGTCTTGGCATGTTTCTCCTTGGATTTATCCTGCCTGGGACTCTCTGTGCTTCTTGGACTTGGTTAATTATTTCCTTTCCCATGTTAGGGAAGTTTTCAACTGTAATCTCTTCCAGTATTTTCTCAGGTCCTTTCTCTCTCTCTTCTTCTTCTGGGACCTCTATAATGTGAATGTTGGTGTGTTTAATGTTGTCCCAGAGGTCTCTTAGGCTGTCTTCAGTTCTTTTCATTCTTTTTTCTTTATTCTTTTCCACATCAGTGATAATCACCATTCTGTCTTCCAGGCCACTTATTCGTCCTTCTGCCTCAGTTAATCTGCTATTTGTTCCTTCTAGTGTATTTTTTATTTCAGTTATTGTGTTGCATATCTCTGTTTGTTTGTTCTTTAATTCTTCTAGGTCTTTGGTAAACTTTTCTTGCAACTTTTCAATCTTTGCATCCAATCTTTTTTCAAAGTCCTGGATCATCTTCACCATCATTATTCTGAATTCTTTTTCTGGAAGAGTGCCTATCTCCTCTTCATTTAGTTGTTTTTCTGGTGTTTTATCTTGTCCCTTCATCTGGTACAAAGTCTTTTGCCTTTTTATTTTCTCTGTCTTTCTGTGGCTGTGGTTTTCAGTTTCACAAGTTGAAATACTGCTGATACTGCTTGATTCTGCTGTCTTCCCTCTTGTGGAGGAAGCTGTCTAGGAGGCTCATGGGTGCTTCCTGATGGGAGGGACTGATGGTGGGTTGGGCTGGGTGGGTGGAGCTCAGTTACACTTTAATCTGCTTGTCTGCCAATGGGTGGGGCTGTGTTCCCACCTTGGTGGTCATTTGGCCTGAGGCTACCCAGCCCTGGAGCTTACAGGCTCTTTGGTGGGGCTAATGGTGGACTCTGGGAGGGCTCACACCAATGAGCACTTCTCAGAACCCCTGCTGCCAGTGCCCCTGTCTCCTCAGTGAGCCACAGCTGCCCCCCACCTCTGCAGGCAACCCTCCAACACCAGCCGGTAGGTCTGGTTCAGTCTCCTATGGGGTCACTGCTCCTTCCCCCTGGGTCCTGGTGCACACATTTTTTGTATGCCCTCCAAGAGGGGAGTCTCCATTTCCCCCAAATCCTGTGGAGGTCCTGCATTCAAATCTCACTGGCTTTCAGAGTCTGATTCTCTGGGGATTCCTCCTCCCATTGCTGGACCCCCAGGTTAGGAAGCCAGATGTGGGGCTCAGAACCCTTAGGACTTCTGCAGTATAACTGTTCTGCAGCTTGTGAGTCACCCACCCAGCATTTATGGGATTTGATTGTAATGCGATTGCACCCCTCCTACTGTCTCATTGAGGCTTCTCCTTTGTCTCTGGATGTGAGGTGGTTTTTTTTGGTGAGTTCCATTGTCTTTCTGTCAATAGTTGTACAGCAGATAGTTGTAATTCCGATACTCTTGCAAGAGGGAGTGAGCACACGTCCTCCTACTCCACCATCTTGATTCTCTCTCAACATAGACAAATAAGTTTTGAATTCCAGTTGTAAAGATAAACTCTTGAATTTTACTCGTATCAATTTGCATATCTGTATGTGATGTACAAATACAACAGTTTTTGTCTACTTTGATTTTAAAACTGTAAGATGACAGTTTGCCTTTATCGACAATTTGTCTTTTACATATTAGAAGTAACTTGTCACTGACATTATGTTATAACATGTTTACAAGTTTTACCCTGTAATAGATATCTATTAAATTTGAAAAATGTTATTAGGCATGCAAAGGAGAATTGTTTAAAAATTTATATGTATGCCGAAGTCATTCTTAAGATTTTTCATATTCGAATCTTGTTTCTATCATATGGACTTTGTAAATGTCTTTTTATTAAAGTTGTGCCAAAAGACTGTATTTAAAAAGTCAGAACATTAAATTGTATTTTTAGTGACCATAATAACTTAAAGGGAAATCATTCAAATCCAACAATTATAAACATTAGATTCATTATATTAAAGACTAATCCTTATTTATGTTGATATTCATGACAAAGTTAGATATAAATATAATGAAAACATCATTTTTAGCCCCAAGAACAACTTTACATATTGAATGTATATTTTTCCTTTAGAAAATGACAGGTTATGACATATATATTCCAAGTCCAATCTATTTCTTACTATTTATCCCTAAAGTCTCATTTTTTCTCAGATGAATACATTGAAGTTTCAAAGGGTAAATGGATCCTCCCAGGCTGAATAGTCTCAAAAATACATATATATGAAAGAGCCATTTGACATTATCTTTTGACATTTCAGACTTCAGGAGATGAAAAAAGTTTTATTTTATTGGCATTTTTATCACCATATGTAAGCACTCTTGACAGCATGGAAACTCTTTAATAAACTGGGAGACAGGTTTATGGAATGTGGAGGGACTATTTTAGACATCCACCAAAATGAAATGAATGAACTAACATGACAGAGGTGTCTGGAGATAATTTCAAAGTGACATGTAAACAACATGCTCTAAAACACTACTACCAAACTGTGGCATTCAGGCCCTTCAAATGACAGGAAATACCATTTCCAAAATTCAATGAACTATTTGTAGGGATTTTGAACCTCTGGGGCATTAAGAAAGTATAATAAATTTCAATTTGGGAGACATCTTCAGTGACAATAAGAATTAGAAGAAAGCCCAGAAATAGTTATGTCCCCCAAAAGTTATGTCAATAGATTGTCAAGTGGATGGAAAATAATATGATGTCCATATGAAGTAAAACTCACATAGATGGCAGTTGAATTGGCCAATTTTTATGAACTAGTTTTTACTTTTAGGTTTTTTAACTCTGGATTGTAAAGACTTTCTGATCATTAATTATACAGTGATTTTTTTTTTTTCTTTTAAAAAGCTTTCTACTGTAGTACACCAGAATCCCCTCCTCATGGATACATTATCAGTCAGACAGGTGGACAGCTTAATAGTGTGGTCCGCTGGGCCTGTGATCGAGGATTCCGACTTGTTGGGAAAAGCAGTGCTGTGTGCAGAAAGTCTTCCTATGGGTATCATGCATGGGATGCACCGGTCCCTGCTTGTCAAGGTGAAGTATAAACCAAAAATGGCACGCTAGTAGATGATTAACTCTGTTTAATTTTTGATTTGGATTACTGAAACTTCCAAAGTTATAAATATTTAGAAGCATATTATAGATACCTCTAAGGAAAATTAGGCTTAAAAACACAGACTGATGAATTTGAGGAGCATGAGACATACTGTCTTATAATTCTTCATTTGTTGTTATGTGATTTATGCCTTTACTCTATCCACTTATAGGCATACTTTACTCATACATCTACCATTTCCTACTTTATTCATGCATCTACCATTCCCTTCACTTTGTTGTCAGAAAATGAATGACCCAGAGATGGAGTGTGTGTTAGTGTAGAGTTTGCAGAGAGAAAAGAAAGGATAAGAGTGGGCATGGTCACTGAAGACATTCACTCTCAAGTATGCAAAAATGTGCTCTCAGTACAACAAATCTATTTATTTATTTATTTATTTATTTATTTTTTCTAATTAGCCATCTCTTGGTCAAATGGCATTTTATTATTTTTTTTAATTTATTTTTTTTGGGGGGGGTACACCAAGTTCAATCATCTGTTTTTATACACATATCCCCATATTCCCTCCCTCCCTCGACTCCCCCCCCACCCTCCCTCGAGTCCCCCTTATCCTCCCCCTCCCAGTCCCCTAAGGCATCTTCCATCCTCGAGTTGAACACCCTTTGTTATATAACAACTTCCCACTGGCTATCTATTTTACAGTTGGTAGTATATGTATGTCTGTGCTACTCTCTCACTTCGTCTCATTTAAAAGAGGAAAATGTAGCTATTTTTTCTCCACTGTTTAGCTAACTCAACAGAGATGTCTTTCATTTTCATGTAACTTTGTTAAAAAACAAGCCACTCTCTGAGCATTGTATCCTGCTATAGCGAAAAAATGACAAATCAACAAATGGCACATTTTAAAGTTTTGAATTAGGACTTGTTTTTAGAAAGTAGTTGAAGTCTCTTAGCTAGGTATAGTCGTAAAGACAAGTTCAACATCAAGAAAATGTGATGTCATTGGACTTTGACAATTTTCAAACATATCACATTATTTTGTAATATAAAATTTAATTTTATATTTGATTTATTTTACCCAGCATGTGGAGGCATATATATCAACTATGAACCCTCACATTAAAAAAACAGGACCCTTTCAGTTAATAAATAATGGGTGTTACCTATAATCTACTTATTGGAGGCAATTTATATAAAACAAAGTATAAAAGAGATCAATTAAAATTTAAAATTAAACAACAGCAAGTTAAAATGAGCAGAGAATAGATATTACCAGATACCCAAAATGGTTTCTTATACCTGTTTAATTACACTTTCTAATTCATGAAACATAGCTCTCACAGGTATGTATAAATGAATGAGAAATGAAAGAACTGTTTCCTCATATTGTTGATGCAGAAACATTAATTACTTACTAGAATTCTGGGATGTATCATAAACTTAGTGGGTTACCAACATTGAAGATACTGACAACGTAGAATAGATACATTTTAATAAAGTAGCAAAACATCTGCTTTCCTTTGACCAATGAATAGCAGGATTATTTATAAATTTTTAGTATTAAATAATTTCCCAGAATTGGTTTAAGAAGGAATCATGATCTCATAATTTTAGAATCACAGGAATTTAAAATATATGTAATAACTTCTAAATCATATAGATTTTAAATAAACATTTAAATGCTCTGAACTTTGAACAATTAAAATTTTAGTTACTAAGGATTGTTAATATATATAAATAATCTTTAAGAAACCTTTAATGAAAATAATTAACTGTTGGTTAAAATAAAAAATTACCCTGAGCTTTCTGAAGTTTTGAATTTGCTTCGTAGTGTCAGCACTATGATTTCATTGATTTTTTTTGGTGTATAATATGACATTTACATATGGAGTCAGGTTTTAATTGTTCTTGATAGGAAATTTTTCTGTAATTACAATAAATCAACTGAAAAGTAAGGTACTTTGCATAGTAAAGTGATAAAATATTTATAACTCAAAGAATCGTTTCCAAAATTGATCCTTTATGTTCATTGAAACAATTTTTAAGAGGTTAATTATTTTATAAAAATGTTTGTTATATGTGACCTATCTGTGTTTGGACATAGATAATTAAAGTGAAACAGTTAAATGTCATTGAGGAGAGCTATTCACACAATTTTTGTTTTGTTCTAAATTTGTTTTGCATTCTTCAGACATTTTTATTCTTCTTGTCTCTTCAGTATCCTTATACATCCTCACATATATTTACTTGAGCTATGGTTACACAATGGGAACACAGTTAAAGATAGAAATTAGTCCGTTATCTCTATTTGGGTTTGATACAGTGTTATATTTCTTTGTCTACATATCAACTAATCATTCATTGACTCTCTGTCCTGTCTCCAATTAAACCATTATCATCCCTGTACACAATTGAGTATTGTACAGGGTTATGCAGAAATAGTCACTTTGTATTCCCTGTTTCACTTTTAATTTGTGCTTGTTTGAGAGCTCTGCAGAGAAAGCCTCTGACAATCACTCAGTGATGATAGTTCTTCTGAACTCTGTTTTCCCTTTTCTTAGCTAAGAAGTTAAATTGTAAAGTATCTACAGGTACATTTATCTTGTCATTTTAGTATGTTGTCTATTTTTCTGTTCTAAAGTATAGTCATTTTATACTAACTACATATATGGACCCTATAGTACTTAAACTAAATTGCATTGTTAATTTGCTGTAAGTTTAACCTACAACAATGTACAGTTGATTTTTAAAAAATGAGTAAATACATGATCTTTGATCGGGATTCAGTGGAGAGATAGTTTGCTATAAATTGAAATTCCCAGAAGTCCTAAGTGGAAATATAAACATTGCTTTAACAGACATCAGGGAACCATTTACCTTTGCAACAGTATTTTAGAGGTCTATAATTAAATAGCAGGGATAATAACATAATTATGTGAGATTACTTATATAATTTATTAAATCAACATTACTACTTTTCTGTTCATAATTTGCAGGTTATCAAATTAGGAAAGATCAAACTATTCACCAGTAGGGAGTCTGCTATTCAGCTTTGAGCATTTTGTATAGGTTTTGCTAAGATTTTTTTTTTACTTTATAGTCAATTTGCATGGATCAATTAAAATTAAACAGCTACGTGGTAGGCTTTATAAGAGAAGTAGATTTTAGGTTGAAATGGAGACAGGTAAATAGAATACAGCTTTTGTAAATATTCAAACTAATCACATCTTTCTGTTATTTCTATTGATATGAGAAAAATACAGTTACAAGTTCAGACTCTCTTATATGAAACTAATAAAACTAGATACTTCTGATTTTAGAAATTTTCTGATATATACACCTGCATAAAATCAGAAAATTTCTAAAATGTATATACACACACATATATATATACCCACTATACTTATATACAGTACATATTCCAGATATTAAGAAATCCGTCTGGTTCTGAGGCTGCACCAATATTCAAATACATTAATCCTTCTGCAGAGAGATACATGAATATTTAGACTGAATATGATATAAAAGATACAAATAATCTCATTTAATTAGGATTTCTTTGCCAAATATATTCTTTGAGAGCTTATGCTTTTTTTGTTTGTTTTTGGAGATGCAAAGTGTGTACTTGCAGAGCTGGAAACAATCTTAGGGGACTTCTGTATAGACATTTTAATTTATAAGATGTAAAAATATCTTACATACAATAAACTATTGAAATATAAATTTATACTATAATTATCCCATTATGGTAAAACTAACTATGTAAATCAGATTTATTGTAGATAAAAAACCAAGATATCTAAGACATATCAGTGAAATGCTAGAAGATCCAAACTAGGTTTTAAGACAATAAGTCCTGGCCCTATATTTATTAAACATATCCATACACATGATATTTCATGAAGGGTGCACAAGCACATAGAGTTTGGGTAGACCTAAGACAAAGTAATATCCAGCTTCCAGGTAAAATAACTCTAATTTTTTATTCCTGGACAAAACCCCGATGAGTATTGGTTACCCACTACCTTTATAATCTTTAATAACTATCTGTCAAGTTGAATTGACCTAACAAGAAACTGAGAAACCAAGAAATAAAGTATTAATAGTGTATGGGTTTATAATTTAAAAACATTCCCTGGGAAGTCAGAAACAAACTTTTTCCAGGGGGTCATGTGGACTTCCCAGGTCATTGCTCAGAGATGTGACATGGTGCTTTGATAACCTCAGTAGCAGCCTCTTGGACTTCCAGAGGACTCTGCATTGTCCATTGGCCATTATGTGAAAGAAGAAGCTAAGCATTTTTGCTCTTTTAAATTATTATATGTGCCATTGTTACAAGAGATTATTGGCTAGTCCATAATAAATTATCTTATAGCAGTCAAAGAAAACACACATTCAATAAGAGTTTGAAATAAATGTTTCAGAAAGTTATAGTTCAAAAAAGCTTTGGGGGAAGATATGCTAAAACTGTTTCAGGGGAATTAATGAAATTCCAAATAGTTTTATGTGTTTTATACTTTATGAAATTTATCTAATTATTTTTCTGTTTCTTTGGTTTTGTATGTATGTATTTATTTTAGCAATTTCCTGTGGGATTCCTAAAGCTCCAACAAATGGAGGAATACTCACAACAGACTACTTGGTAGGAACACGAGTTACCTACTTTTGTAATGATGGGTATAGATTGTCATCTAAGGAACTTACCACCGCCATATGTCAATCAGATGGAACTTGGAGCAATCATAACAAGACTCCTCGCTGTGTTGGTATGTATGTTAAGGAAATTTCATTACTTGTGTTTCTATTGGCATCTTATATGATTTGAAATTTTATGTATTTTTCAAATTTTAGAACTAAGAGGGAAATAAAAGTAAATTAAGGTGTCTTGTACTGTGAAGAACTGGAATACAGTATAAGGACTTTTTACTCACTTTCAGAAGCTCCAGAATATTTCTATCAAAAAAATAAAGTGGCACTTTATTTTACATAACAAAGTTTTATTTATTTTGTAAAAAGTCATCCATCAGTCAGCATTATTTTCAATATATAGGCCTTTGAAAAAATTTTGTTTGCATTAATAAAATTATATTTTGATACATTCAGCTCTGATTTTTATGAACACAAATGATGCTACTGAGATGATCCGTAATATTCAACTTCTGTCAGAATTCTTCAGGTTACTTACATTTAGACTATTTCTCATTCCTGTCATTAATACTGTAATAAGTAAATGAATATTATTTAATGGTTATAGAAAATAATTCAGATAAAATATTTGGTGGAAAAGGAATGGAAAATGTGCCTTTAAATAAGGTCTTTGATTTTTCTCTATAGATCAATTATTTATTCTCATTTAGTACTAATATTTCAACTTAGCTGTGATAACATTTAAAATGGGATTGTTAAATTATTTACAATCTTAACACATGTCTAATATTACATCCACTTATGCTGAGCAAGTTTTGAATTAGCTGAAGTTTATATCACAAGTCTTGCATAAAAAGATCATTCTCATAAAACAAATTTCCTCAAAATAGAGTCCTTGCAAAACCTGTTTTAAAAAAAGAGTAAGTTGTTTCCATATCTTGCCTATTGTGACTAATGCTTCAATGAACATGAGAATGTGAATATCTCTTCAAGATCTTGATTTCATTTCCTTTGGATATATATCCCGAAGTGGGATTGCCGATTCATATGATAGTTACAGTTTCAATTTGTAAGGAACCTCCATACTGCTGTATGTGTGTATTCCATAGTGGCTTTACCACTTTACATTCACAAATTGTACAAGGATTCCCTTTTTTCCGCTTCATGTCAAATATAACTCAGTAAAGCTGGGAAAAAGAAAAAAAAAGAGTACTTCTAAATCAGTTTTAAGCAAATCAGAGAGTTTTAACAAACTAATATTATTGGAATGATTCATCACTAAAATATACTTCATGTCTTCCTGTACTAAGGAATAAACTTGGATATGATAATCCCCCCCCCAAAAAAAAATGGAAATAAGAGAGTAAAATCAGTAATAGGGCTTCTAGGTATAAGGAATAATATGTACAAAGACTTTCAATTGTGAAATAGCATGACATATTCAAGGAACTGCCAACAGTACCATAGAGCTGAGGGCGTGGAAAAGATTAACGTGAAAAAAAATGCTAAAGACCTTTTTATGGCACAATAGTGAAGGAACTAAGGAAGTGGTGATCTCAGAATGGAATAGACATGAGATATAATTAAGAGGTAGAACAGAAATGACTGACTTCTTAACATTTATCTTCTTGGTTTTTGTATAGTTGTTACCTGCCCAAGCATCAACTCCTTTACTTTGGAACATGGAAGATGGAGAATTGTGAATGGTTCCCATTACGAATACAAAACCAAGGTAGTTTTCAGCTGTGATCCTGGTTATCATGGACTAGGTCCTGCTTCTATTGAATGTCTTCCTAATGGTACCTGGAGTTGGAGAAATGAAAGACCATATTGCCAAAGTAAGTATACACTCTGCTAAACTTATTTCTTAAGCAATTCTTGGTGATTGAATTGCTTGATTCCTTCTTTTTCTATACACACTAGAGTAGTAATGAGGTAATATTATTTTAAAAACTCATTTATTCTCAAGTCATCCTAAGCTTTTGTAACTGTTTTTGGTATTTATAAATGCTTATTAAAACAAAACAAAACAAAACAAAACAGGGGCTTTGAATTCAGAAATCCTTTGCTTGGATTCTAGGTGTATCATTTATTAAAACAACTACACACTGCTTTTTAGCCCTTTACATATATTATTTCTTTTATTCCTTAATTCCCATTCTATAGATTAGTTGATATTAGTATATTTATTTTATCAAAAAGGAAACTGAGCCCAAGAATTTAATCATGTAACTGAAGTCACAGAACCTATAAATGGTGGGTAATTGGTTTTCAACCCAAGGAGTCTAAAACCTCTGCCTTTTGATGTTATGTGATGTTCTATTTCTTAAACTAGAAAATTACAATAATACATATCTCATAATTATTATGATGATTTAATGGTGTTACATTTTGAAAACATCAGCTAGAACCTGATTCACAGCAAGAGCTCAATAAATATTTATTCAATCAAATTGAACTTTTTAGTCATTCTGTTTTCATGCACTTATAATATAAATGGCCAGTATCTAATGTAGATAAACTAACTGAACATGGGCTAATCAGATGAAATATCTTAAACTTCCTTGAACTTTCTTTACTACATTTATTGAGTATTTACTTAGTGCCAAGAAATATGCAAGGCTGAAAACTCATCCTTTTGTTTCATGTCAACACAATTTTATGGCATTTATGATTTAGATACATACTTTATAAATAATAAAAACATCTGAAGTCTAAATGGATTATGGTAACTGTCTACATGTAATAAGTACACAAGTACCTAGTAATATTTTTCTTATGAATATTCAATTTATTTTATTTATCTCCATATAAGCATAGGATTTGGGTGTTGCCTTTTTTTATAAGATAATCATATTGATTAATTAAAATCTCAAATTGCATATCTAAATTATATTGCATAATCTAAAAATATGACATACGTATTTGTAAATTTTGACATATTCTTTCTGGTTTTCACCCAGGATCTTTCTCTTCCTCTAGCCTCATTGTTCTTCCATTATAGTTTCATTAAAAGGGCACATGGCATAAGGATATTTCAAAGAGCTAGGAAAAAAATTATATAAAACAGAAGCATTCATTAAATCAGACATTGAACAAATATTTGTCTGGTTTGTTTGTGTTCAATCATTTATTATATAGAAAAAATCAAGTTCTATATAAGATCAGGTTCCTGCCCACAGGTAAGAATGGAGGAAATAAAGGAATCTAAGAATTACAATTCATTGAGAAAAATGGAAATACTAGAATTTTTTTTCTGGTTCTGCATTTATTCATCTTTTAAATTAAAATAATATAAATATCAGTATTATTAATATTAATATTATAGCTACCTCAAAGTATTGTTTTGGGGATTAGTCCAAAACAATCAATACATCTTAAATTTTACATGTAATTTTTAAAGTCTGCAAATTTTCTATTTATTTGTCTAATAACCTCCTAAAGTCTAGAGCTGAAAGCCAGAGCTGGAGCCAGAATAAAGTCTGGTGGTTAAGTATTCAATTATTGAGTTAAACGGCTAGGTTTAGATTTTGATTTTAGCTGTTTATAGGCTGTGGAATCTTATTAGAGTTACTTTCCTTTTATGTGTCCATATTCTAGTGCACACAGTTCAGATATGACTGCACCTACCTCACAGGGTTTTTTTGAGAATTATGTAAGATAAAGCATTAGTGATAGTGTCTAGTACAAAATAAGCACTCAATAAATGCTATCTATTTTTGTTTTTATTCTAGAAAGAAATTTCATTTGTTGTCTTTAAATATGAAGAAGTCATAAGAGCTAGGTTCTGAATGACCTAGCAAGTCAATCTCTATTTTTTAGTTTTGTAAAACCTAAAAACAAAATTTGAAATATAATTATAATCTTATGGTTCTAGTGAAAATCAAATGATATTTCACATGCAAAGGGCTTTATAAACTCTAGAGTACTGAATAAAAATTATTTGCAATTATGATCTTAGATAATGAGAAACTGGCTCAGGTAAGTCAAAGGGATTGCCCAATGTCATCTGATATGTCAGAGAAAGACTGGACTAATAAATTATCTTCCCCTTAATTTTTTTTTCACTACAACCTGTACAAGGTTGGCTAAGCAAAAAATGCAAACAAAATATCTTCATCACATGTCATTGTTACTTAGAAGGTTTTATGGGAACTCAAAGGTGATAAATTTTAAATTATGTCATCTATTTTCTCTACACTTTCATAATCATTCAGATATGTTTTGGAAACGTCGGGACTTCTCTGGCGGTCCAGTGGTTAAGACTCCACGCTTCCAATGCAGGGGCCACAGGTTCGATCCCTGGTTGGGGAACTAAGATCCCATATGCCACATGGCCTGGCCAAAAAAAAAAAAAAAAAGAAAGAAAGAAACTGTTTTGGAAATGTCAGTTTTAATTGTAAATATGTCGTCATAGAAATTCAAAGTGTTGAAAGCATGGTTTTGTTACAAGTTCAATATTGACTATGTCTTTAAGTGTTTTTACTTTTATATTGTTTTCAAGTTATTTCCTGTGGAGAACTACCAACACCTCCAAATGGAAATAAGATTGGAACTCAAACGTCATACGGCTCAACCGCCATCTTTACCTGTGATTCAGGATTCATGCTTGTGGGCTCTGCTGTACGGGAATGCCTTTCTTCGGGTCTTTGGAGTGGATCGGAAACCAGATGCTTAGGTACAGATTTTTAGGTCATTTTAACCAAACATTTTTTTCTCCCTCTAGAAAGGCAACCCTTTTTCATAATAAGAGATATTAACTTATATTCACTCAGTAAGGGTGATAAAAACTGGAAAATATTTAACTTTTAAACTTTCTTATGGTAGAAAAGCTATTAAACAGATAACTCTCAATCAACTAGTATTCCAAATGAGAATCTTATATCATTAAGGAGAGACACATTTTCTTCTAGGCATGGTGAAAATAAAAGGTGAAAACTAATTGCTGAAAATTATATGTCTACATACTCAGCTGGATTAATCACTGTAGCAGTTAATTCATTCTAAACTGTAGTCAATTCTCCTTTCACCTATTTGCTTAAGGTAATGACTAAAGAAGAAAAACAATTTCCACATTTAAATATCTTTCTTCCTTTTTATTTCCTAACATTTCAACATGTGTAATATTGCTTTCTGTTAAAGCTTTAAAAATCTATTTTTCAAAGCTGATTTTAGGCAAATAGGATTTTTTCCCTTAGTGTTTTATGAACTCATTATAAAAAACTGTTCATTAAGAGACTGAATAGCTAGTTCTTCTTACCCCCTCTCTCATTATTAAAGGAATATTATGATTTTTGCTTTATATCGTTTTTCAAAGATTTCAATAATTATCTTAATATTAAGAGGAAGGCATGATTTATGCTTTATTTTTCTCTAAAATTATTTCAAGAAATGACAAGTATTGAATTATAATAATAAAAATTGTTTTTATAACTATTCACTTGCCTGTTGGGAAAGAGGTATAATCTTTTTGTTTACTAATTTAAAAATTGCTCATTATTATGAACAGGGTGTTGCTAAATTCGTATGTTTTGTTGCTAAGATTTTACTATTTTCAAATATGACACATGGCAGAGAAGTTTATATTTTAGCAGTTTAAGTACATATTGTTTTGATAATAAGCTTGAAAATATTTATGGTGATACAATCATTTGAAAGGGTATACCTAGAGACTTTGGTTAAAATTCCTTTTTTCATCCTCTCAGGCATATTTGTTAGTAGGTGGAAACAAATAAAAATGGTTTCTTTATAAGAGTACACATATTTATTTGCATATGCTATAAGGCTATTATGTACAAAGAAAATGGTAAATAAATTAAATCATTATGTGTTAACATAGGATTAAATAATAAAATAAAATCTTTCTTATTAGTTTCTAACCTGGTTTGGTTATGCTTATTTCAGTTACAGATTATTTAGTTTACATATGCATTTGAAAATATAAACTAAGTTTAAAATACTATGTTTTATAACTCTTTGCCCCGATGAACTACTATTGTATGTTCTATGTTATTTATTGAATATTGTGTATAAAAGATGGTTTTATTCACCTATTTAAAATCTTGATTCTGTTCAGTAGAAAGATCGGGCATAAGAGGAATGTTTGTAAGCAGACATCGTCTCTCAGTCTAAAAAGACAACAATCTTGCATAGGATATAGTGTTGATATCTAATACAAATTCAAAAGTGTGTCAGTAAGAGGAAGGTGCAATTGCCAAATAACCAGATCCTAGAATTTTATGTGTTGAGTTAACTTTAATAATGATTCATGTAGCCCAGTCATTCTTCTCATGATTGCAGACAACTCATCCTTATAGCCCCAGGTATTTTTGGCTTAGAAGGGCCACTAGAATGTGCTTATGATTGTTTCTTAAAGCAGAGTGCTTTTATTCCCAAACTCCCAGCATTTTGTTGCGAATTTTTCAATTGAAAGACTTGACAGTAAATACCCATCTGCCTACCACCTAGACTGTACAATTAGCCATTTGTTGAATTTACTTACCACATATCTATTCATCCTTCCATGACTTTATCGGTCCATCAATTCATCTTATTTTTTGATGCATTTTGAAGTTGTCAAATTTAGTAAACTTCATTGCTAAGCATTTCAATATACATGTCAGCTAGAGTTCAATATTTGCTCATGGTTCTTTTTCTTTTTTTATGTTGGCAAATGTCCATATAGTGAAATGCACATATCATAAATACACTGTTAAGTACGTTTTGACAAATGTGTACACCTATGTAACTAAAGCCACTCTTTAGTTATAGAACATTATCATTACCTCAGAAAGCTTCCAGGTGACCCTCCCCAGTCAACTTGCAGTTTTCCCCCCCTACCCACTGAGATAATAACTGTTTTGTTTTTCTCATGATATAGTAGTTTCCCCTGTTCTAGAAATTCATATGAATGGAACCCTAAATCACATACTCTTTTCGTACAAGGCTTCTTTCATCCTCTTTCATTCATGTTGTTGTGTGTATCAGTAATATTTTTATCTCTGAGTAGAATCCCATTGTATGTATGTGCCAAAATTTGGCCATTCCCCTGTGGATGGACACATGGACTGTATTCACTTTGGGGCTATTATGAATAAAGATGCTATGGACATTTGTGTAAAAGTCTTTTTGTGGACATGTGTATTCCTTTCTGTTGGATACTCTGGAATAAAATTCCTGAAAGAGTTCTGGTTGTCTCACATTTTCTCTAGCACGTGGTATAGCCAATCTTTTAAGTTTATTCATTTTGTTGGGTGCATAAATGTATCTTACAAGATTTAATTTGCATTGTCTTGATGACTACTGATTGAGTACAGTTTCTTGGGCTTATTGGCCTTTTGTAAATTTTCCTTTGTGAATTTCTGAAGTATCATTTATATTGTAATTGCCTTTTATTATGTTATAGGAATTCTTTATATATTCTTGTTTTTTCTTCTTTTAATATTTTCTCCCAGCCTATGACTTGCCTATTCATTTCTTAATGGGGTCTTAATGAGCAGAAGTTTTCAGTTTTTGTAAAATATCTTTTTTTTTCTTTCTGGTTATTGCTTTCTGTGTCTTGCTTAGGAAATCTTTGCTCAACCATAAGTCACAAAGATTTTCTTTCATGTTTTCTTCTAGAAGTTTTACAGTTTTTGGTTTTACTTTATATCTATGACTTATTTTGAATTTGTTGTTGTGTATGTCATGAAGTAAGGTTGAGGTTTTTTCTTTATTTGTTTCTGGAAGGGTGTCTGGTACTTTTGGTTGAATAGATTTTATAGTAAGTTTTGACATTTTGTATGTATGTCCTCCAAATTTGTTCTTAGTTTTCAAGATGACTTTGGATACTCTGTATCCTTTGTAGTTTCATATATGTTTTAGAATTAGGTTATTACTTTTTTTAATTTTTAAAACACCTGGTAGGATTATGATCAGGATTGTATTCAATCTATAGATCGTCTGGGGAGAATTGTCATGTAACAATGTTAAGTCTTCTAATTCCTGAACATGGTAAAGTTAGTATATTTATTCATTTATTAAGGTCTTTCTTTTTTCTTTGCAATAGCAAATATTTAAGAAAAATTTTTACCATAGAGATCATGTGTATCTATTGCTAAATTTATTCCACAGAATCTTTAGTGTGTTAAAACTATTATTAGTGAAATTGTTCATTTTTAATTACATTTATATTTGTTTGATGTTAGTGTATAAAAGTAAAATTATTCAAAATATGTAATATCCCACAGCTTTGCAAGTTCGCTTACTTGTTTTAGGATTTTCTTAAAATAACATTGTCTATGAATATGTATCTGAGCAAAAATAGTTTTACTTTTTTGTTTCCTACTTTATGTTTTTACTTTCTTCCTTTGTATTAGTGTATTGAACTAGATAGGGCCCACCAAACGATGTTAAATAGAACTGGTGAGAGTGGTCATCCTTGTCCTGTTCTCTATATCAGGAGGAAGGAATTCAATATTTCATCAGTAAATATAATATGAACTTTTTTCTTAGATGTGTTTATAAGGTTGAGAAAGTTTCCTTATATTCCTAATCGTTGTTAGTTTTTATCATGATTGGATACTGAATTTTGCTAAATGCTTTTCATCTATTGAAATAGCCATGTATGTTTTTCTCTTTTTATTCTATCAAGATGGTAGATGACAGTGGTCAATATTTTGTCTTAAACCAACTGGTCATTTCTGAATAAACCCCAGATAATCATGATGTATTTTATATGTATTGATTTTCTAATTTTTTTTAAGAGTCCTATATCTGTGTTCATGAAGGACATGTTTTCTGTGTCTTTTACTAATTTAATATTGAGGTTATGATTACCTCATTAAACAAATTAGGAATTGATTCTTTTTCTTCTATTTTCTGAAAGATTTTATGTAAGATTTTTTTTTTTGTCTGTTTGCTTGTTTTTTTACTTAAATATTTGATTGAATTTACCAGTGAAAAAAATGAGTCTAAGTGGGGTTTCTTTTTTCGGGGGTGGGGGGGCTGTATTTTTTAAGAATTCAAATACTTTAATAGATAAAGGACTATTCATATTTTCTATTTTATCTTCTGTTAGTTTTTGGATGATACAGTTTTCAAAGAATTTGTTCTTTACTCTGAATTGTTAAATGTATTGGCATGAAGTAGTTCTTAATATTCCCCTATCTTTTTAACATCTGTAGACTTTGCAGCGATGTCACTTCATTCATTCCTGTTGTTGGTAATTTTGTTCTCTCTTTTCTTGTGTGTTGATAGGATTGGCTAGGAGTCTGACAATTTTGTTGACTTTTTTTTTTAAAGCTTCTTCCCTTTGACTACCTTGATTTTGTGACAATCACATATGTCTCCTGGCTTAGTCACCTATATTTTCTTTCTTTTTCTAAAATTGAGGTATAACTGGCATACAGTATTATATTCGTTTCAGTTGTACAACATAGTGATTCAACATTTGTATACACTGCAAAATGGTTACCACAGTAAGTGTAATTACTGTCTGTCACTTTAGGAAGTTAATGCAATAGAATTGATTACATCCCCATGACTTATTTATTTTATAACCAGAAGTTTGTACTGTTTAATCCCCTTCATCCATTTCAGCTTTCCCCAACCCACCTCTAATCTGTTTTTTTTTTTTTTTGACTTTTAAATAGAGCTTCTGTGTTTTTATTATTCCTTTTATCAACAGGAAGCAGATATACAAAGCACAGAACCTGATACAAGGCAAAAAGTTTTAAAATGTATATTTTTTTTTCATCAAACCATGATTATTTGGGGAAGCTTAACATCCAGCTTGGGTTTTTCTGAAATGAGATTGTTGTTTTTCTGATGATAAAATTAATACATGATAAGTATCTAATCTGGTTTCTGTATCTATGACTCTGGGTTTTGTTTTGTTTGCTTTTTTGTTTTGTTTTGTTTTTTATTCTAAATATAAGTGAAATCATGTGTTATTTGTCTTTCTCTGTCTGACTTATTGCACTTAGCCTAATACTCTCAAGGTCCATCCATGTTATTCCAAATGGCAAGATTCTGTTCTTTTTATGGCTGAGTAGTATACCATTGTGTGTGTGTGTGGGTGTGTGTGTGTGAGTGAGAGAGATCTTTATCCATTCATCAATTGAGGGATGCTTAGGTTGTTTTCATATTTTGACTATTGTAAATAATGCTGTAATAAACATGAAGGTGCATAATCTTTTTGAATTAGCGTTTATTTTTTCCCTTTGGATAGATACCCAGTAGTGAAATTGCTGGATCATATGGAAGCTCTATAAGAGTAGTCTCATAATTCTTTGTATTTCTGTGCTATCAGTTGTAATTTCTCTTCTTTCATTTCTGATTTTATTTATTTGAACCTTCTCTCTTATTTTTTAAAAAAGAAATTTTTGCTTAGGTAATACTCTCTATTATTTTTCTATTTCCTATTTCCTTGATTTCTATAAGTGTCTTTAACATATTCTTCCATCTACTTATTTTGGCTTTTTTTTTCTCCTCGTTATTTTGTTCCTCTTTTTCCTGTTCATAACGTGGAATATTGCTTGTGTCATCCTATATTTTTCTTCTTTTCTAATAAAAGCATTTAACTCTGTACAGTTCCTCACTAAGCATACTTTATATGTATTCCTCAAAATTTTAATGCTATATTTTTCTTTTTATATATATTGAAATGTTTGCTAATTTCCCTAGACCCAACTGTTACTAAAATTATGTTTTCTTTTAATTCCCAAATATTTGGCATTTTGTTAAGTATCTTACAGTTATCTTTATGTTATATAATTATGTTTGCCTTAATTGTGGAATACTTCTAAGTAAACTTTTAAAGATTAGTAACGTTATATATGAATATAAATACACAAATCATAATAAAACTTAGATCATAATATTAAAAATATTATTTTGATCCATTTCAGCTGGTCACTGTGGAATTCCAGAGCTTATTGTGAATGGTCAAGTCATTGGAGAAAGTTATGGATACAGAGACACAGTTGTTTATCAATGTAATCCTGGTTTTCGACTGATTGGTTCTTCAGTGAGAATATGTCAACAGGATCACAATTGGTCTGGTCAGCTTCCATCCTGTGTGCGTAAGTAAGCATGGCAAAAGTAATTAGAGACCTCTGTTCAGTTCTTGTGTAATTACCAATAATTTTTTTGTTAGGTAAGAGAGATGATTATGTAGACAGATCCACACATATGTATGTATGTGTGTACATGTATGTGTATTTAAAGAACTAAGTTCTCACAATGCATTTTTTTATACTGACACATGCTAGTCTTCAAAGTAGGGTGTGTTCAGAAGCATATAAAACCACCCACTACTTTTTAAAAGGAAAAATGAAATAAAAATAAAATAAAACCATCCACTATGAAAGTGGAAGAAATAGTAGAATGTCTGTCATTACTTTTTTGGATTTGGAACAATTTTGGAATTGTTTTAATAAAAGAGCTCACTGGTTCAACAAATATCTATCTGATCTTTTAAGTTAATTTAGATGTGAATTTACACATGAAGGATAAAATGAATTTTAAAATAATTCAATAATAACTCTAGTACTTTTTCTTACTCTGCTGAATACTCAGCAGTACACAGTACTTCACATCCCAGTCTATCCTATTTTGGATTATCCACATATTTATTTTTTTCTCCTAATGATTTCCATTAGCAATCACTGACATTTGTATTAAAATTGGTGTTAGAAAACGAAAATAAACCCTGTAAATATGTTGTAATTTTAACACTATAGGATCAAATGGTAGAGATTTTGGATGCATCAGAGAAATAATGAATGGGGCTTTTAGTATGGGTTCACAGGAAATATTTAATTTGTGGCCAATTACATCCATATTTATAAATTCTGTCATTGTCAAATTCTTATCCAATCGACAGAATTTTATTGGAGTTCTAGTTTAACAGAAAATACATTAGTGTGTTGAGATTTAATAGAACAATAGAACATATAGTTAGCAAAATTGCTTCTCTGTGGTGTGTATGCATGTGATGACAGATTGTCTAATGATTTAAAGACAGCAATATTATGCTGGATCCGTCCCAGATTTTTTGTCTTTCATTATATAAAAGCATAGCCAACTAATTCCACTATTTTTCTTGCTGAATGATTGAGACTATAAATGGAAATTAGCCCTTGGAGTAAAACAGGTTTCTTTATTGAAAATTTTAAACAAGAATAAGATACAGTTACATTTTCAAATGAGTAGGTTGATGTTAACAATACAGCTGAAAATTAATTGCTCTTGGGTCATTTGGAAAGTACTAAAACTGACTATGGTCTTTCACTGTGCCCAATTGTGTAGCAGTATTACTGGAGTTGCTATGATTAATAAAGTGAGATGATACAATGAAACAGTTCATAGAAATACAGAGTACTCAGGAAAAGCCAGCACTAAATAAACTCTAAAAAAGAACTGTAACATTAAAAGGATTTAAATAATTCATCTAATTGATACCATTATTTCCAAACAAAACTGTGCTAAATTATCAAGTATCAATAGTGAAGAAAATATACCCATAAGGTTGATTGGTTTAGGGAATGTTAATACTGGTATCTTAATATGTTAAGAATTCTAATATAGCATAAGGTATCATTTTTTATTGCAATCACATTGTTGTTCTTCAAGCATACTTTTGTTTATCTATTAATCATAAAAATGATTGTATAAATAATATTAAAAGAAATGATTTCAAAATTAAATACAAAAAATTGCCTTCATTTATCAATTTTTAAACCAGAAAAGGAAATTTGGTTTCATTTCATTCCTTTTTGCCATTAACTAGTGATATAAACTTCTATCACTCTCAGATTTCCTTGAATTTCAGTATTCTTCTCCAAAAAGAAATAGAGAGAATGAAAAGCTACCGTGGAACTTTAAATATCTATGTACTACTTGCATTCAATTACAACAATTATAAGTAATTGTCTACTTACTAATATGATACATCTACTATATTAGACTATTTTGGCATTCTAAATTGTTCCTTTGCATTAGTAAAATTACTTTAAGTATATTTTTTATACAAAAATGGCCTTATTTCCATGTCTTTGAAATGATTTAGTATAATTGTCATATAATAATTGGTAACCAGTTATTCTGTTCTGTGTCCCTCCCATCTTGGCCCTGTTGCTATTAGCTGTGAGCTGCGGTCACCCTGGTAGTCCAATATATGGAAGAACAAGTGGAAATGGATTCAACTTTAACGATGTGGTAACATTCTCCTGCAATATTGGGTATCTTATGCAAGGCCCAACAAAGGCACAGTGTCAGGCCAACAGACAGTGGAGCCATCCTCCACCAGTGTGCAAAGGTAAGAATCTAACTGTATTCCAGCTTAGAGCATGGTAATTATGTGTCTGTGTAAACACAGATGATAACATTTGAAACAGTTTGAGCAGAACAGTAGAAAATTTTTAACTAATAAAAAAAGTTTAATATTGATATCATCGCATTAGCAATGCTTTCCTTTTTCATATTTTTTACCTTTTTTAGAAGTTAAAACTGGCAAGCTTTATTTCAGCTGCTTAACTGTGTTATCGTGTACCTATTTTATGGCTGCATATAAAATCATTTAGATCGTTTACTTGCAGTTTGCTTCATAAGTGATAGAACTTATCTTTTCAATTATTTTTTTCATATTTTTAGTAATTTTATTGGAGTATAGTTGATTTACAGTGTTGTGTTAGTTTCAGGTGTACAGCAAAGTGAATCAGTTATACATATACATATATCCACTCTTTTTTAGATTCTTTTCCCATATAGGTCATTATAGAGTATTGAGTAGACTTCCCTGTGCTATACAGTAGATCCTTATTAGTTATCTATTTTATATACAGTAGTGTGTATATATCAATCCGAATCTCCCAATTTATCCCTCCCCCCTCTTCCCCCCGGTAACCAAAAGTTTGTTTTCTACATCTGCAACTCTATTTCTGTTTTGTAAATAAGTTCATTTATACTATTTTTTTTTAGAATCCACATATAAGCAATATCATATGATATTTCTCTTTATCTGTCTGACTTACTTCACTCAGTGTGACTATCTTCATATTTTGGGGTAAACAATGTTTGAGGCATAAATTGCCATGATAACTGCATTAAAGTTTTATTTATTGTTTTCTCTATAGAAACATGTTAAAGAGAATTGTTTTGTGTTTTTTCCATTTGCAAAAAGGTAAATTTTGTATTGTCTGATAAAATACAACCAAATTATCATTTTCTTCCATTTTCTAATTGTTTATAGCTTGAAAGGTATCATTCTTTATAAATCCGTACTCAGTATAATATTTACAGAGTTGCTATTGTTCAAAACCATTTTGCAAAGATATTTTCCTTTTTCTAATATTTTCAGCCATACAAATTTCAGTCCATTATATCCATACTTCATATGTTAATTTTATTCCTTGAATCTTTTGTTTCTTTTATTAAATTTATCTTTGAAACTAAGTTTCTAATGGAAATCTATATAAGTATATATATATATAATTCCAAATATATATTTCAAAATTTGTCATTTTGTTTAGTGGTCAACTGTTCTGATCCTGGAATTCCAGCCAATTCCAAAAGAGAAAGTAAAATAGAACATGGGAATTTCACTTATGGCACTGTGGTATTCTATGACTGTAATCCTGGATATTTCTTATTTGGATCTTCAGTTTTGATATGTCAACCAAATGGACAATGGGACAAACCTTTACCAGAATGTATCAGTAAGTAGATAATGTGAACTCTTTCTTGAGAAAATGCCATAGAACCAACATATATATTTAATGTCTTTATGAAATATTTAGCTCTGTATCAGAAGGAAGTATATTGATTGTATCATTTTGTTGTTTTGAAACTACACTTTCATATATTCTGCCAATTCAATGCCCAAATGCCATTTTTATTAGTATTAACTTGATTAACATTTCTCTATCATCCCTTGATTTTGAACCTTCATAGAGCAGATAGAATATTAAAAGCAGATGTATTTCACGATCTATGATATTACCATTCCATGAGAGGCAACGACATTTTTATTTTCTTTTGTACTAATATTTCTAATTTTATTTACAGCAAAATGAGTCTTAATATAAACAGCCACAAGGGCTTCAAAATACTTGAGATATTAGACAAAGGTGTCACTTAAAACTTACTGACTTTAAATATTTATCATATACAGGCACATGCACATAGGAAATGTTAATACACATCATTTTTCAAAGTCAGTCAGCATATGAGTGCATTTCGTTATATGTTGTGTTGGAGTTGTAGAATATAAATAAAATAAATTATAGCAGCTTTGCATATAATTAACATGTGGAATTGCAAAATAATTTAACAGATATAAATCAAAATTATGTGAAGACAGAGAAGTGAACATGAATTCTAGGAATTCAGCTTATTGATTTTTCTCAAATATATTTACATCTCAGAGTTGATGAATCTTGGACTATTAGGAGAGAGGAAGAACTATAGATTGAAGGAGTAGTGTATTGAGAAATCATTGTGCAAGTAATTTTTGGTTATACTAAATGATAAAATTATTTTATGATCATGTTTTATTTAGAGACACTTTATGTTCATGGGGTAAGAATTTTTGAAAAATTTGTGGCATCATTCATGTACTCATTCACTAACTAACGAAGAAACAAAACTTTATACAGTGTCTAATCTCATATTCTATGCAGATAATTAAGTCAATTGTTGATCCCTTGCTTAAAATGTATTTGCTTTCTTTTTGTAGACTGACTAGTCTAATCAT
The DNA here is from genome assembly GCF_030028045.1 of Hippopotamus amphibius kiboko. Taxonomy (NCBI): domain Eukaryota; kingdom Metazoa; phylum Chordata; class Mammalia; order Artiodactyla; family Hippopotamidae; genus Hippopotamus; species Hippopotamus amphibius. The sequence continues at coordinate 148,577,896 of NC_080190.1, read as the reverse complement.
TTAAGTAATTCGCTTACTTAGGCTTGTGTGGCTACCACATTGAAGTTAAAAATCTTTTGTAGGACCTGTAAACATGAACTTCTTCAGATTTTCTTAGTTCTCATATACTTTTTACCTTTTCTTTACTTCCTATAGGCCTCCCTGGTAGTGTGCTAATTACTCAGGAGTTTTATTGTATGTCTCCTTGTGTGTTGTTTAATACTCTAGAATCATATTGTGCTGAATATTTTTCCAAGTTACAACTAAAAGGGGACACACTGTAAGTTCCTAAGCTGTTTCTAGCTTATGAAGAAAATTCTCAATGCGTTAATATCTGATTCTGCTGTGCTTAGCTGTGTTTTGGTTATACTTCCAACCCATACATATATGTGTGTAAACACACACTCACTACCCCCACGCATAGAAGCTTATACCAACTCAGCCGTTTAAGTTTACTTACAGTGTTCCTGTTAAATTCATGCTCAGGGTGAGTGGGCTAATAGAATAACTTCTGTAACTTCAGCTTTCATATATATATTTGATTTCTGGAGGATGTGTATTTTAGAGCTAATAATTCTGATTTATTTCATAAAAAGTTGGTACAGGTTGTTCGATAGGAGATATAAAAAAATTTTATATTCAATAATTATGTATTGTAGTGATTGACTGTGGACACCCTGGCGTTCCTCCTAATGCAGTCCTATCTGGTGAGAAGTATACCTTTGGGTCCACTGTTCACTATTCCTGCACAGGAAAGCATACCCTTCTAGGCCAGTCATCAAGGACTTGCCAATTAAACGGCCATTGGAGTGGATCACAACCTCATTGTTCAGGTACCACTTGGAAAATTGGACAACGTGTGTTAGAAATTACATTATTAGTAGTATTATTAGGAATATATATGTATATATAAAACAATCAGAGATACAATAATACATTTCTCTTTTTAAAATCTTATGAGAGAAGCTATAACATTATTTTTACATTTATCAGAATTCTTCATATGGTAATATGAGTTTAGAACACAAACTAATACTGACCTTGTAGATGATAAATTACAGGTATATGTTTTGAACTGTGTTGTATCGAATGTTAGTGATTTTAGGATGTGACTCTCTGTGAAGTGCTTTATTCATTAAAATAGTGAACCACCCAAGCTTAATTAAGTAGCTATTCCGTTTTAGCATATACAAAATATAATTTTTCCCAGAAGGCAATGTTATATCAGTGATTTCCTGTTGGAATTAAATTCTTTGTAACTGAACATTGTAAGCAATCGATTACTTAATAGCATAATTTAAAAATAAAGCCATAAATGTTTTAAATTAAATTAAGCCAATGAGTTTTATGAAAGATATTTATCTATCCTAATTTTATTTGTTATTAATAGGCAACATATAACTCCTCAGTCTCTATAATCCCAATAGAGTTTTCTTAGAATAGGTAAATTTTGTCTATTTTTAATTAATAATTTGTTCACAGAGTATTTGATAAATCTTTCCTGAGCTGTTTATAAGTTACTGTTTTCCTTCAGAACTTGCATTTCAGTTTTAGAGCTGTGATATCTCCCTACTTGATACTATTTATTCTATTTGTACATATCAGCCAGATATTGGTGCTTATTTTTCTGCCTGTTCTTTTTATTTCCATATTGTCCATTATCTGTATTTTACCTCCATGGAGATCATTTGATGACTTATTGGGAGTTGTTTTACATTGTTTTTCCTTTAGAGGTAAAAGTTGTGAAATAGTTACTTAGTTTCAGATTCCCCTTGTAATTGTGGTTAAACCCTATGAAGTAACTGCCTAGGACTTCAAATTTAATCTATAGATTTTGAAAACTATCATAGTTAATGTAATCGTGCAGATGACTTTTGATACATATAAACACACACGCTCTCACTCTCTCTAGCATGAGTGCATGCTCTCTGTCTCTCTCTCGCTCACACACACAGACCCCCGCACACACATCAATTAGGAAATTACTACTTAGTTGTAAAACAAAGTGTACACATATATTTAAAAGTGATATAGTGACCTTAAGTTTTTATGTGGTTATTAATATTGTGTCACATGAAGATGAGGAAGTATTAAGAAGGATTCCAGATACACAGTGCATATCAAAATAAGCATCTAGATAGACAGAAAGCTCTTTCAATGCTTATATATTCAACTTTCTTTCTCAGTCTCTTTCTCTGTGTCTGTTTCTCTGTCTCTCTGTCTCTTTCTGTCTCTGTCTCTCTTAATGTATACTAACACTGTGTCAACTTTAAGTAAAATTATTTAAGAAATGATAAAGGGACTGAGTAAACCCTAAACACTGTAATCAAAAGAGAAACACTTCATCATGAGCAAAGTCCTTACTAAGAACTGAAGTCAGAGTTTCTAGTCTTTTTTTTTAATTTATTTTTATATTTACATGTGTGAGAAGTATGCAATTTATTCATCTTTGGTCAATGGTCATTGATAGAGAAGATAAGGGGGTAAAAATTTAGACTAGAAATACTATATTTTAACATTTACATTTTCCAGCACATCACAGTTCTATTTTAGCAGAAACTAATTTTAATTCAGAGAAGGAAAGATGAAACTTGCCAAATTCATGTTTTAAACTTTAATTGTATAAATCCATTGTCATTTGAGCCCAAAGAACTGTCAATTATAAATTTTCCACTACCTTGGTTAAGAAGTAGATTCTGGAAATACTAATAAAATGTCTTTAACTTATTGAATGTCTTCAAATATCACTGATATGGAGAATAACACCATACTCTGCAACTAATGTCTTTTTCCTTTAGCCTTATTCTTATGACTAGAGTCAGAGGGAAAATATGAATTATGATTTTTACCCAGGCAACTTATCATGTAAAGACAACATGCACAAAAATAAATGCCTACAAGAACATTGGACTAAATCATGAATTTATTAAATGTTTATTGAAATAAGTTAACTTGAATGGTACTGAATTGCAGGTGATGCTACTGGTACATGTGGGGATCCAGGTACTCCTGGTCATGGTTCTAGACAGGAAAGTGATTTCAGAACCAAAAGTTCTGTACGTTTTGCCTGTGATACCGGTTATATCCTGCATGGCTCAGAAGAAAGAACATGCTTACCCAATGGCAGTTGGACTGGAAGGCAGCCAGAATGCAAAGGTAATCTCAAGTAACAGCTAATAACATTGAGAGTGCCAGAATTTAAATTGTATCAAATTCAATTGGGTGCTGCTAGTGAAATTACTCCTACCAGTTATCCCTGTCCTCAACTTTGGAATAAAAGCTGGAGAGAGGGAAGGGGAAGCTGGGACAAAGTGAGAGAGTAGTATTGTCATACATACACTACCAAATGTAAAATAATGGCTAATGGGACGCTGCTGCATAGCATAGGGAGATCAACTCAATGATGGGTGATGACCTAGAGGGCTGAGATAGGGAGGCTGAGAGGGAGGGGATATGGGGATATATGTATAAATACAGCTGATTCACTTTGTTATACAGCAGAAACTGGCACAACAGTGTAAAGCAATTATACACCAATAAAGATCTCAGAAAAAAACAGCAGTATTGTTCAAGTTTTACCAACATTGTCCTATAAGAGAAATATGATAGGCAATAATTATTAAATTAGTAAAATTATCTCTTATGGGTCATTTATATACAAATATCATTCACATCACAGCAGATATCAAAATTCAAAAAGTTAAAAAAGATTTATTTTTTCCCCTTTATCACAGTGCTCTTATCATGGACATTATTAAGAAAAAAAATTAGATTGTTCTTATATCAACATTACCTCACAATCTGTTTTAGTTTTCAAGTTTGTAGAAATGGAAAAATCTAGAAAGATGTCTAAGCATAAATGATATTTTTTAATTTATAGGTATTGCTAATGACTAGAATTCTGAAATTTGATATCTTTAAGTAAAATTATTAATTCTTCTGACTGATTCAGAGTTAACATAATTAAATCTTTACAAGGTTGTCTAGAAAAAGAATGTTGCTAGAAAATTATCCTTATAAGTCAAATTGTTCTTTTTGAGATTATTTTAATGCAAAGACTAAACTTGCAAAGGCATTTATGAAACTTACTTGATGTTATACCAAATGTTCTTGTTTTATAAATAGAAAACAATTCCCAATAGAAGTTTCTTGACACTTTTTTGATTGACTGTATTTCAGAAACTTTTTATTATGTTTAAAATTATATCCATATTCTAGGAAAGATAGTTATCTTTTTTTAACTGGACTAAACTTAATAATCTTAATTAAGAGAGAATTGCAACTCAGTTTCTATAATACATTCCATTATACGGAAAGTTGTTGAGCAGAAGACACTAAGTACACTGTCTTCACTTTATTTCGCAAACTTATTTTCCAAAGGCAAAGTCTTTATAATGATGTTGTATGTCATCTGTGTGATAGCTAAGCCAGCCCTTTGTTCAGCTGAACTGCACAATATTTTTTAGATGAAATGCAACCTGGTGCTAACCTTATTTTGTTAATATACATGTTACAGATAAGACAGAACTAGGAGTTGTAACAAACATAACAGACAATATTTTTCCCATAAAATGGAGCTTGTACAAATCACTTAGAAAAACAGATTCTAGTAGATGAATGGAAAGAGGAAATGAACAGAAAATACAGGAGAGCAAAAAAAAATTGCAAACTATGGAATTCTACATAAGTACTGATCAGAAAAATATAAACATCAAAGCATCATTTATCACCTGCTTTAATAAGAAATTGTCGTGTATGTGCAGCCAAACTAGAACTTTAAAACATTTCTAGAGGTTTCCTATTGTATTTTAGGTTAATTTGATAAAAATGCATATATATTCTCAGCTTTGATTTATTAACTCCACTTTTGAGGATTTTTTTTCCTAAAGAAAATAAAAATATTAAGGAAAACATACAATCATAAAGACACACCATTTTTATTTCAAATTGATTATAACGAGGGAAAACAGGACCAATCTGACAACACTAGGAAAAATATTACATAGGCAACTCTATACTTACATAATGTAATAGTCAATAAAAATATTAGAATAAAAGCCATGAAGCAATATGACAAAATGTAAATCATATAAAACTTAGTTGAAAAATAAGATTCAAAATTATGTGCTCTGTTAAAATCATGGGAAATGATACTCACTTGAGGAAAAAAATAAAAGTCAGCACAATAAAAATGATAATACAACTCGAGGATGGAAGATGCCTTAGAGGACTGGGATGGGGAGGGTGGGGGGGAGTCAAGGGAGGGAGGGAATACAGGGATATGTATATAAAAACAGATGATTGAACTTGATGTACCCCCCCAAAATAATAAATAAATAAATAAAATTAATAATAAAAAAAGATAATAGTACAGATTGGTGAAATTTGTAGTATTTTTACTCTCTTTATTCCAAATGTTTTGTAATGTTATATATTACTTTAGTAATTGGTAATAAAATATAAAAGCTTTCCTAGAATGTGTTGGATAAAATTAAAATATCAAATAAATATGTTAAAGTATTTTAATATAATAAATAGAAAAATGCAAATTTAAAGAGTTTAGCATTTTTTGACAAACTGTCAAGGTTTTTAAAAATGATGGGACATAGTGTTGGAGAGGATGCATGAAAATAAGCAAACTTTCACACTGTTGATACAAATATATATTGTTCTAAAATCTTGGATAACTATATATACTTAAAAATATTTTTCAGAAATTAGATTATCCAGAAATTCTACTTTCAGAAATTTATCTTAAAAATAGGACCAATGTACATAGTTGTATATATAAGCTATTATAACCAAAAATGATAGAGAAACTAAACTACACTAAATTTCATGTTTATCAACAGGAGATTGGTTAGGTAGATTATGAATACACACATAATGGAAAAGTATCCAGTTACTAACCTTTATGAAAGATGCTGTAATTGTAATGTGCAAAATGTATAAATTTCCTGTTTATACACACATATATGCAAACATACAGCACCACTACAAATGACAGATAAAATTAAATATTTATGATGCAGCAAGGGATATATGTGGTACTTTCTGAAATTATAATTACACTTCATATTCATACAGATAACCATAAAATCTGTAAGGTACTAAATGCTTTCTTATAGTACAACAAAATTAGATATTGCATTTGATATAGGCTTGCTTTTAATTTATTTTAAAAATTCAGTTATGCCATTGATGGCAAATAGTTAAACATAATACAGACATATAAGACATTTGTGATTGTGACTCCTATTTAGGATACATTGAAAACAAAGAAAACCATTCCTAGAATTTAGTGACTTTGCTTTTGCTTAGTTTATTTTTTGTACATTTTGGCCCAGAAATAGAGATTATAAAGTTTTAATGAAAGTAAGTTATATACTTATAAAAATAAAAACATATATGATGCTTATAATATTTAAGTGTGTATTTTATATCTACTTTCTTACATGTATAATTATAGTAAGTCATTGTTTCTTCTCATTATATATCTTCCAATTTTACATGAGTTGCTTTTTAGACAGAGACTCTTAAAATCCTTCTTTGAATGATTTTGTGTTACCCAGAAGCAATATTCTCAAGTAATTACAAGGGTGAGTCAAAAATTATCCACACACTGGCTGTAGAATTTATTTTACTTAATTTTTAGAAAAGACAAACACATCATTTTTCAAGATAATCTCCTTGCTTTTCGATGTACTTTATCCATCTGTCAAAAAGCTTTCATATTCCCTCATTGTCAATGCACCGCTATCTTCACTTCTTCATCAGAAGTGAATCTTCATCCTTGTAGGGCTGCTTTCAGGGAACCAAAGAGGTGAAAGTCTGATGGAGCAAGATCAGGACTTTAGGGAGGATGCTTTAACACCTCAAAACAAAGTTTTTGCAGAGTGGCAACAGTGGGGTCAGAAGTGTGTGGATATGCATTGTTGTGCAAGATCACAACGCCCTTGGACAGCTGTCCTCTGTGTTTAATCCAAAGTTAAGGCTTCAGCTCTTCAATAAGCATCTCACTGTAGCAAGCACTGTGGATTGTTGAACCTTTTTCCTAATAATGTCCCAATACTGGCCCTTGAGAATCCCAGAAAACTGTAAGCATAAATTTTCCAGTTGGTGGTTGACTTTTGAACTTTTTCTTGGTTGATGAATGAGAATGTTTCCATTCCATACTCTGCCATTTACTCTCAGGCTCATAGTGATGAGTCCATGTCTCATCACCAGTAATGATTCTCTTTAAGAAACTTTCATCTTCCTTAGAGTATTGGTCCAACTTTTGTTTGCAGTTATCCAAACGCTTCTGTTTATGCTCTTCTGTGAGTTGTTTTGGTACCCATCTTGCACAAACTTTTCAAAATGTAAGTCTGTTATGGATTACTTCGTTTTGAGGTATTCAAGCATCCTCCCTATAGTCCTGATCTTGCTCCATTGGACTTTCACCTGTTTGGTCCCCTGAAAGCAGCCCTACGAGGACGAAGATTCACTTCTGATGGAGAAGTGAAGACAGCGATGCATTTGTAGCTCACAACTCAGCCTCAAATATTTTTTAATGAGGGAATACAAAAGCTTGTTGAGAGATGGACAAAGTGTATTGAAAAGCAAGGAGATTATGTTGAAAATGATGCATTTATCTTCTCTAAAAGTTAAGTAAAATAAATTCTACAGCCAGAGTGCACATAATTTTTGACTCACCCTTGTACTTTAATATGTAAAGTTTTTACCGAAACGACTAACAAAAGTCCTAAAAAGATAGCTGTTATATGATTTGTATTCTAGTAAACTAATAAAATCAATATAAATTCATCTTGAATTTCAACTCCTTATAAAAGATAATTCAATGCTTATTTTAGAGGATTTTAGAGCTCCTTCGGATAATTTGAAACTATCATTTAGTCCTTAACTTTTTGTAAGAAGATTCCTAAATGTACTATTTTTGTATATACTCTTAACCATTTTTTTATCTTTTAAGAACTTTTATTGAGATATAATTAACATAAATAAACTGCATATATTTAAAGTGTACAATTTGATTGTTTTTCTTACTAGTAATGTACATATGGCAATCTCAATCTCCCAATTCCCATTTTGTTTTATAGCTGTACAGTGTGGTAACCCAGGGACAACAGCCAATGGCAAAGTCTTTCGGATTGATGGAACAACATTTTCTAGTTCAGTCATTTATTCCTGCGTGGAGGGGTATATCCTTTCCGGACCTTCAGTTAGGCAGTGCACAGCCAATGGAACATGGTCTGGAACTTTGCCTAACTGTACAAGTGAGTTTCTTCTCAATATTTTGAAATATCACTAAGTATGTGAAAAATAGTTATATAAACATGTGTGTGTGTTTTGTAATTAATCAAACCAGGCAGGGTTTTAAATATTTGTATTGTCCTTCACATTAAAAAATGATAGTTGTGTTATTGTTTGAGTGTACACTAGTGAGCTCAAGCATCAGTTGGCTTGTAAAGTATTATATTGGCAGAGAAAAGAGGGATCACAGAAAATCAGTGATATTAAATGTAATTTTACAGTATGTTAAAAATAGAGATGAATTATCAACTATAATCAAGACAAAAAATATAAAGAATGCAATTTCATTTTGCCAATCTAGCACATATTAATTGTTGACTTGGTTTTGAAAATAAAAGCAGACTGATTGTTTATGGGTTCCTGCACTATTATAGGAAGTCCTGGTGGCTGCTTTGCCCTCTTAAGATGTTAAAAATAAATATGGCATTTTAGAGATTCAGCATTATAATGAAATTACCCACCTGATGGATTTTTTAAATATATTTAAAATTCCTATATATAAATTAATGCCTATATATGGAAAAATAGAATTTATTTAACCTACAATAATTTATCCATTGGAAAATCATGGCTGCTTATATTAAGAAGAACTGCAGTAGCATCATGTAAATCATAATATTTTTGAAAAGAAGAGCTATTTTAGGAGGTGTTCAGAGACTCACTCAAGGAGTCATGAGAAGTTGCTAAAGCCCTTGAGTGAAATAGGCTCTCAGGAGACTAATGGGAGTTTCTTGTGTATTGAAATTTGAACAGCTTGTACTTTTGCTATAGGGGCCCTCATTAAAAGTAGTTTGTCAATAGCAACATGAATGGGCGTAAGTAAAATTTGTAAATGAGGAGCATGTTGTTTCCAAGATCCAAAAAGATGTTGAGCTTATTTTAATGTTGTGGTACTGAGAAGGTCAATAGTTCTTGACAATGTCAGTTGTGGGACAGCCCTTGGCTGATCTAGTAATTCCCAGAAATTTACTAAGACAGACCTTGTACTATGTGTGGGCCAGTGATCCACCCCCCCCCCCACCTATTTTTCTTTAGCTCCTTTGTGAGTGTTTGTATATTTCCTGAATAAATGGCTGAAATGAATCTATTCAGAGGAGGATGCCATCAAAGTAATGCCATGTCATATTTGTGGTTCTGGAGAAAATTAGTTATAATTAATATCTTGCCTGAAAACTGTTTGTGATGACAGGACTATTGAGATACCTGTGTGTCTTGTGTCTCTTCAAAGATGAAGGAAAACCATGGCTGAAAAGTTGCTGAAATAAGCATTGAATAGAACATATCAGCCAAATCTACAATAGCAAACTATTTCCCAGTTGTTGATTTTTTTTGAGTCAGTAACAAGTAATATTCCTGGCCTTGTGTCAGCACCAGATACTGTTAACATCTAATCTTTGAGGATAGTTCTTTACTTCACCTTGGGCATTTTTCTCATGGCTTAATGAGTATTCTGCCAAGGAGTTTTCTCCCTAAGTTTTCTCCAAAGACACAAAGAGATCTATGTGTCTGTGTCCTCTCTTGTACTCTGTCTCACAAAGTCTATCCATTTTGTTCTCTCCTGTCCAATCCATCTTTTCAACTCAGGGAGTCTGCCGGGCTTTGCATAGGGTCCTTTTCCCTGTGCCACAGCTTGGAAACTCTCTTTAGGCAGGAAGACAAGGCAATCACAGCACTCACCATATTTGTTTCCTGTCACTCAAGGATCATTGTGCTTTGCTGCCTGATAAAACTTGTATTTTTTTTTTGAGGGGGGGATGGGGTTGGGAAGTTATTTCAAATAGAGAGTAAATTCTTCTGTGTTTCTCCATTTTGAAGGAAAGAAGTCCTCTTACTTACTTTGAAAATGTCTCATTTTTGTAATACTGAACAATCTAGCAATTAACAAATATGCTTTACTGTTTTCATACTACACCACCCTATCTGAGCATTTAGAACTCTACCCAGTGTCCTTTAAGTATTAGCTCAAATGGCACATATAGCAAAAGCCTTCTTAAGGCACTTCTTCCTCGTATCACTTTTGGCTAAAATTGATCTCTCTACACTGCATAACTCTTTTATGGCAATTCCTTATACCACTAAACTATAAACTTCATAGGGCAGTAGTAATCAGGGCTGTTTATCTCATTGACCCTCTAGCACCTGATACATAAATTGACTGAGTAAACCATTTTTGACTGACTCAAATATCTCATATGAATTTTATTTTAGCTATTAGTACACAGGACTTACCATTCCAGTCTGTTTTCAAATACTTTCAGAGAGGGCTTGTAATTTTATAGATAACATAGCACATAGTTTCTGGTATATAGTATAAATGTACAGTTATGAAAAAGAATGAAATACTGAATATATTCACAATAAAAGAAATATGCTGAGTGACACTTTTTTTCATGTTGAATAACAATTTTATTTATTCATGGGTAAATACTTGTCTTTTATTTAAAGTGTTTTCCAATTTTAGTAAAGATAAACACATCTGAATTCTTAAGATTGTAAATTAGCTTAAATTTACTGATTTGTTTTCATTTTTCCTTAGGAATTTTTAACCAAGTTAAAAAACACTCAAAACAAAAGCAAAAACACTCAATTCAAGACAGACTGGTAGCAAATAACATATCAAAATATAAAGTCTCTTTTTTATGTCAGTTCTTCAAGGAGAAATATTGTGTTGAGTAAGGTATTTCAGGCACTAGCTTTTAAATGATAAATTGCTGTTAAACTAAAAACTGAGAATTTTGACGTTGATTTACTTCATAGGCAAAGAACTGCTAAATACCACAGTAGCAACCCAAGCCAAAAGCAAAAATAAAAATATCCTTTAAAAAGGAACACAGAAGTTTCAGTGGAAATCAAAACATATTAAACTTATGTAATTAAAGAATCTAACATACTAGAAATTTTTGTATGTGGTGATCAATTGATTAGAACCAGTGTTTCAGAGTCCTCATTAATTTGCAGTGGAAGTTAATTTAAATATATGGTTGATAGAATCGTGAGTTTTTGGAGCTGGAAGAGATTGTGTTGTAAACTTTCATGCACAGTTCCAGAAACTGAGGCACCAAATCATTTAATTGACTTACTGACTACTGACAGAGCTCACAACTAAACAGTTATTTCTACTACATAAATTGAATGAAATTTCCCATTAGATTAATTTTTTATTTCTTATACATGCCAGAAACATTAATTCAAATAAAATGTTTTTTAATAAATTTTGATTTAATGTAATCCTTTGTAGGTATTATTTTTCTGGTATCTAAGTGCAAGGACATGAATATTAGTTCAAAATAAGTATGAAAATAATTTAAAGTATTGAACTAAATTTCTAAACCAAATTCCTGATTCCAATTTTTGGAAAACCCACCTAAATAAAACAAAACTTCCCTTTTTTCCTTTCCATTCAAAGTGTTACTATTTCTATTCATAATGAATAATATTTGTCATTGAGTGTTTATTATTTGTTAGTGTTTGTGTTAAGTGCTTTATACAAGTTCTCTTACTTAATCCTCAAAACAAATCTATAAAGTATATACTATTATCCTTCCTGTTTCACATTTGAAGAAGTGGTATCTTACAGAGAAAATATAACTTTCTTTCCTGTGCTAAGATAGCTAGTAAATGTAGATTTTAAGATTTAAACCCAAGTCTGTTTGACTCAGGAAGCAGTGTTATCAAGTTCGCTTCATTTTCTCCTTTTGTATTTTTCCTTCTTCTTTTCTTGCTTTATTTCATACTTTCTTTACAATAGTCAAATACATTTGACATGATATAAATATAGGGCATTGCTTATAAGGCATATGGAAATGTTTTGTTAATTTATAGCCTTTTCCTCTTTTACTTTTCCAATTTCTCTGCATTTACCAATTGGAGTTCTGAAAAGTTATTTTTTAATGAGCTGACCACTTGTAAAATTTGTTTCGCTCAACCATACTTTCCACTTAAAATTGCAATTTTCTCTATATATCTTAGCAATAATTTTTTGTTTATCTCAAGATGAGTGTTCAAACATATAGTACAGGTACGTCAATAATAAATCTGCAAATCTTACAAGAGATGAACTATTTTAATGTGATGAGTTCATTTTAATGTGAAATGAATGGGAATACTGGTAAATCATACATAATAAAAAGAGGGATCTGCTAGATTTAGGACAATATCAGTTAAAGGATATAAAATTAACAAGTTTGATTATATGATACATGTTTCAATATAGGATGATTTGAATAGGAAAGAATTCACAAAAGCCCTTGAGAAAACTAATAAAGGCCTTGAAATATAGTTGAATAAATCACCCATTTACAATGGTTGGATGAAAGTAAAATATAAAGATTTGAATTATATTTGGATTTTTTTCTACTTTTTTAAAATAAAATTTTGGTTACCTCCATCACTGGGCTAGTTATGCTTAGGCAACTAGTACCTCCTGCATAGTGATAATCAAAGGAGTGATCCAATTCTTAGAATATTATTTTATTTTTAACTTATTAGAGTAACATATTTCATCTAAAATACAGTTTAAATGAATTAGAAAGAGAACCATGGATACATAATATAATTGGTTGACTTATGGGTTCAGTTAATAATAAACCACTTACCCAGAGCCTATCATAGAGCACTTTGCCAGGAACTGAGAGTAGAGTTTACTAAGGTAAGTCTCTGGTCTGTAATAATTCACAGGCCATAAAGTAGCTTTGGCATTTCAAGCATTTGTTGCCCTTTGAGAATTTCCCACCAGAATGATTTGCAAATATACCTTTTATTTGCTTGATTGCCCAGCAGCAAAGCACACACACACACACACACACACACACACACACACAAATACACAAGCCCACATAGACTCTTTTGTTCTTTAAAAAACTCCTTTCCAATCACATGTGTAGAGGTGTCATCTGTGATTTTCTTTATCCATTTTCATGATTTTAGGAAACATTTTTTGGAATAAACATAATTTAATAATAATGATAATGCCCCTACTTTTCTTCTTCATATCTAGCCTTATTACAGACATTGGTAAAAGAGTAAAGGGTTCCTCATATAAATTCTAACTGCTAATATTCAGCAGCTTCAGATTATAGAGGAGTTGAGAAATTATGCATTTAATTAATCTTTCTCTAAAAGTATGCCTCAAAACCAAGAACTCTTCCCTCTTCTCTATACCTATCCTTCTGCATCTGCATATAGGTCCTTATCAAACCCACTGCTAGTGCTAGAGTGTGAAGTTTCCCCCAAATAACTAATTTTCTCATGGATGAGTAAAAGAATGTATCATGAGATCAAAATCATGCATTCAGATATCCTGAACACTTTGGCAGAGGAATTATAAATGTTAAGAAACAGCCACAGAACTTAAACCAAACTAGAAGGAAAAGATATTTGCTACAATACCAAGAGGCTTGTAACAGTCCTGATTTTAAAATTTGGTGAAGTCCCCTTCTGTAATGTTCAGATTGAGAGAGAAGATGTAAAAACTAGGCACAAGTAAGTACTCATTAAAAACATATTTTTGTTGTTAACACAGAAACCCTTCAAGATATTAATTATACAGAAATATTACCTTTCACAAAATCTAACAGGCAGAGCCACCTCTGGTACCTAGAGCACACAGTGTTTGGGAAGAAGATACAATCTGTGCCAGGATAGGGCTTGTCAAATAAGGATTAGCTGTCAGGTCTAAAAATATATATATGTTTTATTTGTTTCCTGGATTTTTTTTAACCTACCAGGACTTCTGCTTCCAAAATGATCAATGCCCTGCATCCTACAAGTCTTGTCTTTTGAGCCAAGGACAGGATACTTAATCATATCCAGTGATGAATGAAACTAAGGCTTTTTGTTCCAAATAACCAGCACAGAAATAGCCCTTATCCAGTCTTTTTTTACCAGCCTGAGAATTCTCACAGATTTTTGTAGAGGATAGATCAGGGAGATGGGCTAGTCTCACACAAGAGAGAGCTGGGGGCTATCCCAGCATGAGATGAGGGAAATGAAGCTAAAAAGCCATCTAAATATTCTCAAGAAGAGAGAATTAGCCTTCAATGCAGTGGTTCTCAAATGGGGGTGATGTTGCTTCCCGGGGACATTTGGCAATGTCTGGACATATGTTTGGTCATCACAGTGCAGGTGAGTGGAGTGTGCTATTAGTATCTAGCAGGTAGAGATCAGTGTTAAATATTCCCAGTGCATAAAGCAGTCAACAATTATTGGTTCCAAGTGTCAATGTTGCCAAGGTTAAGGTTGAGAAAACTTACCTTACTGAGATATAAACAGGAAACTAACTTTTGCATTGGGACCATGTGTAGAATCAGAAGTGTTACCAGGGAAATGGCTTGAGCACCTTTCTGAACTTCATTGTGCTACAGTAGAACTCTGTTCTGGACTTGAAACCCAGCAAAGCACATGTGTAATGATGCCCAAGCAAGTATTGTGTCCAGTGGGAAAATGGTGGGATAACTCAAATATCTGTCACAGGGGTTTGGTTACATGAATCATATCGCATGTATATTCATATAAGGCAATATCCTGTCATTAAAAACAAGTTACATGGATCTGTATGTATTAATATGCAAAAATATTCATTAGATATTGAGTAAAAAGTGAATTCTTTTGTAAAAGTGTGAGTAATGTGATTGTATTTTATTTAGAAGTGCATATTTATAATGCTCATTTAAGAAGTTAGAAGAGAAAGTAGTTTTGAAATGGCATAGATTAACTAGAATTACCACAATTATTTTTATATTTAGCATAGAGGTTATGTACATAGATTTATGATAAATGATGCCATCAATACATGATAGAAGCTAATGAGAAAAGCTCCCGCAAAACCAAATTCAAATGTTTCAATTAGTTTATGTGTTTTTGAGAATTTGAGTTAATCACTCCTTATATTGTCATTCACTCATTTATTCTTTAAACAAATATTTTACTTAATCTCTTATGATGAATCATGCACTAGACTAGGCTCAGAGAATACAGTAGTATAGAAAAGAGATGAAATAACTGTCTTCATGGAGTTTATTGGGGTGTGGGCGTGTGGATGTGTGGGTGTGTGTGCACTCGTGCTGTGTGCATAACGGTTTCTGGTGACCTTAGAAAAGACTTTACTGCATTAAACCACAGCACCCTGTTGTTATGCACTAATGTCTCTGAATTTTAGGGTAAAGACCTAAAGAGCCACTGTTTAAGGTTTTGCCCCCAAAAATCGAAAACCTCTTTTTGTAGCTGAAAACAAGCTGGTGGTGAATGAATTGACTTGTGGAGCAGGTGCTGTTTACGAAGATTGTTGCTATTGGAAACTGCCTCTTTGACTAGCCTGTGCTTCATTATGAAGCCACCAGACAAATCCTTCTGAAGCTGTTGTTGTCAGGCATTTCATTCATGATGCTGCCAAGATATGTAGAACTCTCCCTCAGTGCCTCTCTAAAATAAGCCCTCTGTCCTCTCTTTTGGTGGCTACATCTCACTCAGCTCATGTGCCTTACAACTGTGTTATCTGTTCTTTCTTGCCAAAATTCTAATTCAGTCTATAAAATGCTGCCCAGAAAACAGTAACTATCTGTTGGTGTTCTCTTTAATTTTCCTTCTTCTTAATTTTTAATCTAGATTATAAAGTAAGTAAAATATAATAAGAAAAAATATCAAATTGTACACTTTAAATATATGCAGTTTATTGTATGTCAATTGTATCTTGATAAAAGTTATTAAAGAAAAAAATTTTAAATAAAATAAAATAAGTAAAATAAAATAAATTGAAGGCTTAAACACATTTTATATGATTACAGATTTTAAAACTGCAAAAGGAATTAACATATTTTGATAAATAAGCAGGATTTGATTTCCTATCCAACTCAGTTATACAATTTAAAAAATATTTTCCTCAGCAATGATTGGCAGAACAAAAATCATCTTGTATACAAAACTCTTATTAGGAGTCAGGTGGAAACACACAATGAGTGTAACTTCAGCAAACTCTTGAGAGCTCTGAGAATTAGCAGGTGGAGTGTTGTGAATATTGCTCTTTAATTTAAATGCCATCATTCATGGTCCTAAAACTTCTTAGGCTCAACAGATTAGAATAATATGAAAGAAACCTTACCAATTTTAATGGTAAGTTAATAAATACAATTTAATTGTCATTAAGGTCTTCTATGTCTTAATCTATTTTTAGTCTGTAACCCTAGACTTCCAAAATGAGAATTATTACTTAATTAACTGTTAATTAAAAATAAAAATGAGACAGTATAACCTAGATTTACCTGGTAAAATTATCTGTCCTTCTATGAAAATAAAGATTCAAAAGGCAAAAAAAATACTAAAAGACAGGTATGCCACATGTTTTCTGTCTCCGGAAAAGGAAAAGTGATGTAACCTTCTGTGTTTTTCTTTTTCTCTTAGCTACCAGAATACATTTAGCTAAGCATGATTAAATCATGTTTCTCAAAACAGCAAGTGCTTTTGTGGCTTATATATGACTTCTGTTATGCCTTGTTCTTAAATACCATATTTAGACTTATTTTTTGAAAGTTTTTCTGTGGTGTCATAAATGAGAATATTATATATGTAGTTTGAGACAGCTTTATGGACCAGCACGATTGTTAGAATCTCATGCTCAAAAGATTCCTGTGATTGAGGTTTAATGCTCTGTGATCACTGTCTCGAAATTCTTAATGATTTAATCTTTGAATTTGTGTTCTATAATTGAATTCCACAGGGACAGTGGAGCATGTGCTGAAGGTTTGGAGAGTCTGTTCTTGTGCAATTTGCCTCCCTGCCTCCCTGTCTTTCTTGAATGGTTTATAGGCCTTTAGTTCCCTACCACCTGGTGCCCCTGGCCCTGCCTGTCCTTCTCACTCCCACCCCTGCTCTGGGTCACCAATGCCCTCTGCCCATCTGGTCCATCATGTATCAGCAGAAGGAGGCTCACATTGCACCTTTGTTCTCCACCCCTTTGTGGGAGCCTGGGTACAAGCATGGTGGGGCTGTTCAGAGTTGGGTGTATTCATGGAGTCTTGGGGCGGGGCAGCAGCTAACCCTTTCCTGGACTGGCAAAAACAAGGCAGATTTAGCAAGCACTTGATAGAGGCCTCTTACTCACCCCTAATCCAGGAAGCAAGCACACTCCAGAGTGTAGGCTGCAATTTCTTGGGCACTGTTCTATCACTTGGGTTGGCAATGAGATAGTGGAAATGGGAAACTGATTTCTCTATCCCTAGCTGTAGCATTTTCATTTTACACTGGGCCCACAAATTATTTATTTATCTCACCCAGTATATGATAAATTCACATTTTATACTTTATTCATTCTTTCATTTATTCAATAAAATTATTACTTTTGCTTCTAGCATTATTTTAATTAAAAACTATTATAGTATCAAGCTGAGCGACACTGTACAGAAAATACACTCTCAATCCAGCAAGCCTGATAAGTTAGAGACTTCAGTAACCATATATATGAGTATAAATTTCAAATATTATATTAGAAATCTCCATCCTAGCAGATGGCTTCTCCATGATTATTTAATTCAGGTTAAAAGAGGTTACCACGTCAGAATTTCCTACAACATAATAGCATATTAACCTAGCCTCTTCAGAGTCTAAGTGTCAGTTTCTGAATCATATGTATAGACTCTGTAATAAGTAACTGATCATAATCAGGACTTGCCAGTATGTGGTTTAAATATGCTTATGTTTTATCATTAAAAATGAGCATGATAACTAATTTTCCCTACTTTTATATTAAGTATGCCATATGCTTACTATTCCTCTCCATTAAATACATGCCACATTAACCATCTGCTCTTCTAATCCAATATTGATAGTAATCAGTTGTGGAGACCCAGGTATACCAGCCAGTGGACTGAGATATGGAGATGATTATGTTGTTGGACAAAATGTTTCTTACATGTGCCAGCCAGGCTATACAATGGAATTAAATGGTTCCAGAATCAGGACTTGTACAACGAATGGCACATGGAGTGGAGTAATGCCAGCTTGTAGAGGTATGATAATGATTTCTTCAATATTTGTACTGTGATAATCACCACATATTTTCTTTATTAATATGAAAATTTAAAATAAATTCAAATAGTGTTTTTGTATTGTTTTACTTTTTTTTCTGGTACTGAGGTTGAATGTTGCCATTTTTATTTTTAAACCATGTAGATAATAGCATACACGGTTTTTAGATATTGTAATAAAAGCATTATATCTCATTGTAAGTAATGGCAATACACTGTAATACAACCAAAATAACAAAAATATCATGTTCTGTGATGTGTAATCACCATCATCATTTATATTGATTGATGAATACTTAAAAGAGAATATAACTGTAATGAATTAGAACTTTAATTTGATGATCCACCTGGGTCAAGTTATTCAAGGAAAGGGAGAAAAACTTTCTATAATTTCAAAACAATCAGCCTGAATTGTAGAACTGCACTTTTTCTTAAAAGGGAAACCTGGTCCTTTTTTGTATTTAGTCAGTATATTGACTAAAATATTACTTATAAGTATAAAATATAAAATATCTTCATAATTTTTGCCAATTTTTTGATTACTTGTGAAATACTGCAGATGCAATGTCAGACAGTTTATAATATTGTTTTTAATCATCGAGGTTTTTTCATTAAGGTGCATTTCTAAATGCCCGTGAATTGCCAGCTTAATATCTCCCTTACATAATCTAACACAAAAGAATAATTCTGATATGTGTCTTTTCTTCTTGATTACATAGTTTCCTAATCAGATCACTATAAATAAACAGTATGTGAAAATACAGGCATTTTATATTTTAGAAAACATTTTATACGTTAATTGATTCTGATAATGACAGTGTTATACAGTTCCAAAAATTTATTTATATATATTGCTAGTCATCAAAATAAAATCATTCCTCATTTTTAGATTTTGTAATTGGTATCCCTTCATCTGTGTCTCCTTATCTAACCCATCTTTGCTCGAGGACAACTTAATTTTAAAAGTGAATGTTTAAAAATTTTGTAATGCATTTAGAAACCCTACGATGTTTTAGCATATGAATTTAAATGGTTAATAGAACCAATTTGGATATTTTAATGAGATACATATCTGTGTTTTCAAAAATGTCACAGAATTACTCCCAACTTCCTTGCTACAATGCTGACACTATATATAGCCAAACAACCCAACTCTTCAGTCTTTTTAAAGGTCATTGGAAAATAATTTTATATAAAACCAATAATTTATCAGTTGCAGTATACTGGATAGAAGGTCACCTTCTATTTGCCTTCCCTTCAAAGTCAGAAAGCTTGTTATTTTGTAAGACAGTCTCTGACAACCAGTAGCCATTATGTTGCCAAGAAGTAGTCGCATTCTGGAGGGATTAATTCCAGGAATGTTTCAGGAATACTACCAGGAGAATAAAACATGTCACACCATATTGTCCTGCAAAAGGTTAAATTATCACATATGCTTCTTCTAATGATATATATTTTTTTACCCCCAGGATATTTTAACAGCTGTCTGTAATCATTTTTAATGTAATTACAGCTGTTACCTGCCCAACCCCTCCCCAGATCTCTAATGGAAGGTTGGAAGGAACAAATTTCGACTGGGGCTTTAGTATTAGCTACATCTGTTCTCCAGGCTATGAACTATCCTTTCCTGCTGTTTTGACCTGTGTAGGGAATGGTACCTGGAGTGGGGAAGTACCACAGTGCTTACGTAAGTAAAATTTCCATACTTTATATTTTTCCATTTTCACTCTCTTAGAGCTACTTTACTATGATTACAACTGTTACAAAATTTTTTTTCAGATTTTGCTAGAACAAATATGAGATTGTTAAGTTCTTTCCTATGCATAATTAAAATTCAGTTAAAATCAGTATTTACCAATGTAACTGCTTTTTATGTAATCCAACCATTATGTTCATTCTGCTCTGACTAAATTTTAGGCTAAACTGCTTTGTTTGCAAAACACACTATAAATTTTACTTGTCTTACTTTTTTGGCTGATGTCATCTACTCAGGTTTATGTTCCTTGAAGCCAGAGATTTTTGTTTTTGTTCACTGTTGTACCTCTGATATGTAGTGCAATCCTTGGCAGATATCAAATTTAAAATGCTACAGTAATTAAGACATTACAGTATTGGTGTGGGTATAGAAAGTAAAACAGTGTTAAAGAATAGAGAGCACAAAATCATTTATTGATACTTCTTGATATATTATAGAAAAAAATCAGTGGAGAAAGAATGGACAATTCAATTAATGCAATAAGACATTTCGTTTACACACACACACACACAC
The DNA here is from genome assembly GCF_030028045.1 of Hippopotamus amphibius kiboko. Lineage (NCBI taxonomy): Eukaryota > Metazoa > Chordata > Mammalia > Artiodactyla > Hippopotamidae > Hippopotamus > Hippopotamus amphibius. The sequence continues at coordinate 148,557,319 of NC_080190.1, read as the reverse complement.
ACACAATTTTTACCTCACAACAAATAACAAATCAATGTCAGATTCATTAGGGAATTAAATATAAAAGTTTTAAAGATTATAAGACTACCTAAATGACCTTGGAGTAAGAAAGGATCTCTTAAAATGAGATGCAAAAGCTCCACCCATAACTGCAAAAGTGGAAAACATAAGCTACATTATAAATTTTAAATTTCTCATTTCAAAAAGACAATAATAAACCTGATCATTTATTTGAAGAGCTTCCTATTAAGTGATTGCAAATACTAGGCATGCGTACCACCATTTTGCAGGCCCATCAGATCGTTCATATCACATTTGCTGCAGAGAGTACTACTAACCAGTTTTACTGAGCATGAGAGATAAAACCAATTTACTTCTGCAGTTGTGGTCTGTTCAACTGCAATTTATGCAACATCTAAAGAAGCTCCTTATAGGTAATATGATTTATTAGAATAAGTGTGTTCCAAGCCTCAAGGTTGATGTCACGCACATTGGCCCTTTAAATTCTGATTCATGCTAAGGATCATTTTAAAAATTACCAGTGTGTTCTAAATGAGACTAGATAGTCTATGGCTACTTCCCAGTACATAGTGACAAGGGGATATTACAGAGATGAGTTTATGGTAAAGTTTGATATGAATGAGAAAAACTCAGTCAAGAAGTTTCTTGATATAATGTTTTGGTTTTTGATCTATTAAACTACAGATGATAATAAAATACTTACTATTGACATTTAAATTGTAATAAATATCCAAGTATAATAAGACTCACTTTGTCCCAGTTGCTTTACATATATTATTTTTACTACATATAACATAACTCCTGGGTAAGTATGTTTAGTCATGACATTTTAATAGTTAATGACACTTGGGCTCAGAGAGATCAAATTGTAAGGACACTGGGTAACTCTGTCATCATTTGGGTGACCAGCTACATTATTGTGTGGCCTAAGGTCATGGTACTAAGTAAATAGCAGAGTATGAGTTCCAGTTCAGAGAAGGTAGACTTAAGAGATAATTCTCTTACCCATTGAATAGCCAAATTCATGTATTTTAGGTATTTAACAATGAAGAAAATCTTTTCTCTTTAATTATTTTCAAACTATACCTTTTTATCTTAAAGTTTATGTCACTGTGAACTGAAGCCTTTTGAAAATAAACTCTGTGTCTTAAGGCACTAAACCTGACACCAATAGGTTGTTGGATTTAGTACATGAAAACCTAAAGATAGAAAACAGGTAGAGTGATGGGGGGATGGGAGGGAGATTGAGGAGTTTATGTGATTGCCTCTCTCTTCCTTTCTTTTTTTCATTGCATAAAGATAGGATTCTGAGATGAATGACTCAGCAGAAGTATGCAAGAGAAACTCTTCAGAAGTAGATTATAAAATAACTGAAATAATTTAGTGAAAGAAATGATTGCGAAAGCTGAAATACGCATTGATAGTGTTCACTGAGGAAATATCCATTGAATTTAAAATGTGCTAGAGATACAAAGACTAATAAAGTAAGGACCCTGACCTTTGAGGCTTGATGTTATATTGCTAGAAGTGCTTGGATGCCACGTACCACTAAGGCTTACAATATACAAGAAATGGTGAAAATTAAAACACAATAAATAAATATTTATTTTACATGTGTTACTTTACTCTGAACATTTCCCCAGTTTATTTTGTTTTAATATTTACTTTATGATTATTTTTCATTTTAACTATTTTAAAAGAAAAAAATGTTTCAAAAAGAGGTTTAAAAGTCCAAGTTTCTCTTAGAGTCTTGAATCTCAGGGAAGATCTTTCTTTGAACATTGAGTTTGAGACTAAGGTATTCTATAATTAAGGTATTCATTTATTCCAGGTTGCCTGGAGCATTTCTTTATTCTGTTATCCTGGTAGGTGTCCTATTCAGTTTGAGTCCCCCTTTTATTCTCAAATGTCTCGGTTTGGATGATGCATGTTATGGTCACTCAGCCTATAACCATCTCAAGGATGCATTTATACTTAAAAACATTTGGTTATCTCTGTTTGCTTTATAGGGGAATAAGCTTTCAGGTGCTGAATCTGCAAATTTAAAAACTGAGTATACATTTAACATAGTTAAAATGGTAAATTATTCAATATATGTTATTTTTTACTACAGTAAAAAAATTGAAAACATTCTATATATGCTTTGCCTCAGTTATCTACTAGATTCAAAACTCTCTGATCTCCTCCCCTACTATACTTCTGCGTGCTCACTCTGCGCAGCCTCACTGGCCTCATTCTTTGTCCAACGTGCTAGAGTTGACTCAGCACAGGGCTTTAACAATGCTGTTTCCTCTGTCTACAGTGTTCTCACTTAGGATATCAACATGGCTAAGTGTTTGTTTTTTTTCCCCTCAAAATCTTTTCTCAGTGTGAGACACTTGACACCTTATTAAAATCCACTACCTCTCCTCACCATCTCCACACATACAGTCCTGATCTCCTCCCACACTATTTTTTCCTATGGGACTTATTATCTTCACACATACTACCATTTTTACTTATTAATTATGTTTATTGCTTGTTTGTTTTCCTCACAAAAGCATGAACTCCACAAGTACAGGGACCTTAGATTGTTTTCTACTAAGTGCAAGCACCTAAACTTACCTGGAATAGTGTCTGTTTTTTAGTACTTTGAAAATATATGTTGAGTGGAATCATCTAATCAATTTGTTTAGAACTGTTGTTAAGTTGATCTCTTCAGTGGTTGTAGAACATTGAGATTCCTTGGTTTTGTATGGATTTGGATTATGATGGCATTCTTCTCTCTTTAAAAAACACTCACTCCTGCCCCCATCACACAATATTTTGAGGAGGAAGACAACAAAATACTAGGACATGTGATCCAAGTGTTCAACAAAGCATGTATCAATGAAACAAATAACTGTATCTTTTATATATGTTAAAAAATACAGAGCAATATGGAGAGTATATCCTAGACCATTATGGGTTGTTTCTGATAGAGCTATCTGTGAATCACATGCCTTTTCAAGAATACACTCCAACTTTGTAGCCTGTATGTACAAATATGTGGTTTGATTCTGGTCAATAAAAAACAAGAACAAAACAAAACAAAAAATCTACAATCATTAAGGTTGTCTACTAGGTGGAAAATATATGAATTGGACTAATTTTTTAAAAAAAAAGTATTATGCTGAGTTGAATATTCACCATTTATTCATGTAGATAAAAGCTAAAAAAAATTTCAGTGGAATAGATATCATGGAAAGCATGTCATGTTAGTGCAGTATTCCCATTATTTTCATTATTTTCCTAAACTCTTTACTTTGATGAATCTAAATCATTGTATAATTGTCCCTTTTTTTCACTTCCAGCAAAGTTTTGTGGTGACCCTGGTATACCTGCCCAAGGAAAAAGAGAAGGCAAAAGCTTTATATACCAGTCTGAGGTTTCATTCAACTGCAATTCTCCTTTCATACTAGTGGGATCTAGCACTAGAATATGTCAAGCAGATGGCACTTGGAGTGGTTCATCACCTCACTGCATAGGTAATATTAATTAGAGATTGATAATGCCCAATAATTTTGGAATTAATAGATAGTAGGGACGTTTAAAGGTTTTCTTTATCCTATAAACTATAGTTGGCTAAATGTGAAAAACAAATGTAAAATATATAAGCCATTGGAAGGCACTGAAAATTAATTTTGTTAAACATATATTATTTTTAGTACTTTTGAAATACTTTTCCTATTTATCAGTAAAATGAAAAAGCTTCCAGATTAATAGCATGAAGTACTAACCTTTGTATAGATCTTTATAGTTAATAAAGCATATTCAAATGAAATTAAACTTCCTTCAAAAATATTAGAAAGGTACATTGATTTCAAAATGGCTCTAAGTAGATTTCTGTAATCGTAATTTTTTGTGTTTTTGTTGTCTTATTTTTTATTGAAGTATAGTTGATGTACAAAATTACATGATTTACAGGTGTTCAGTTTAGTGATTCACAGTTTTCAAAGATTATACTCCATGTATAGTTACAAAATATTGGCTATATTTTCCATGTTGTACAATATATCCTTGTAGCTTATTTTATACCTAATAGTTTCTACCTCTTAATCCCCTACCCCTATTTTGCCCCTCCCTCCTTCCCTCTCTCCACTGGTAACCACTAATTGTTCTCTATACCTGTGAGTCTGCTTCTTTTTTGTTATATTTACTAATTGTTGTATTTTTTAGATTCCACATATAAGTGATATCATACAATATTTGTCTTTCTCTGGCTTATTTCACTTAGTGCAATACCCTCCAAGTCCATCCATGTTGCTGCAAATGGCAAAATTAAGTTCTTTTTTATGGCTGAGTAGTATTCTATTTTATATACATATATAAAATATAAAATATATATATAATATAAAATAAATAAATATATGCATATCACACATCTTATTTATCCATTCATCTGTTAATAGACACTTACGTTGCTTCCAAATCTTGTCAACTGTACATAATGCTGCTGTGAACACTGGGGTACATGTATCTTTTTTGAATTAGTGTTTTAGTATTTTGGGGATATATACCCAGGAGTGGAATTGCTGGGTCATAAGGTAGTTCTATTTTTAGTTTTTTGAGAAAGCTTCATAACGTTTCCACAGCAGCTGTACCAATTTACATTCCCACCAACAGTGTATGAGGGTTCCCTTTGCTCCTAAAATTAAATTTCACATTGAGTAAACTAACCAAAAAAACCTGTCATACAAGCTAGCCAACTCAGATACTACCAGACCTACCATTTTAATGCCTGAATCTCCTACAGGTATCAGTGAAAAATGCAAATAACTAGGTCCTGTTCCTGGAAAAAAATTTTATTTCTTGAAGGGAATATTATCCTACTTGAGATTATAACTTAGCAAAGTCCTTGAGCAAATGTTTTATGTATGTGTTCCTCTTTCATATCCTTCATTTTCCCTTAACTTGTTATTCACAGTTAGTTGGATGTCAAGTGCTTTTATATTAGAAGGGTTCAAAGTTCAAGAATTGCATAATTCATGTAAACTGCAGTCTACCTGAATTTCTTGCTTTAAGATTAGCAGGCTTCTGTTCATGGAGATATGTTATTAGATTTTACTCTTTATTATTACCCAGGAGCCTTTCATTAAACCCTAGATCTCTTAAAATTATTTTATATGGGAGAAATATACATTTAAATAAAATTATAAATTTTAAAGGAATATTACATTTTTAATCTTTATTTTAGAACCCACCCGTACCTCATGTGAAAACCCAGGAGTGCCACGTCATGGATCTCAGAACAACACATTTGGATTTCAAGTAGGTACTTTGTCATCTTTTTTTATCCAGTTTTATTGAGATATAATTGACATACATCACTGTATAAGTTTAAAGTGTACAGCACAATGGTTTGACATATATATTGTGAATGATTACTGCAGTAATTTTAGTTAGCATCCATTATCTCTTATAGGTACAATACAAAAGCAAAAAAAGAAAAAAATTTCTTGTAGTAAGTTATTAGGACCTACTTTCTTAACAATTTTCCTGTATACTGTACAACAGTGTTAACTATACTCATCATTGTTGTATATTACATATCTAGTGCTTATTTATCTTATTTACATATCTAGTACTTATTTATCTTATAACTAGAAGTTTGTACCTTTCAACTACCTTCGTTCAATCCTGCCCCCACTTCCCCCGCCATCCTCCACTGCTCTGGTGACCACAGATCTGATCTCTTCTTTTGTGAGTTTGGGTTTTTGTTGTTGTTGTTGTTTGTTTTTCTGGATTCCACATATAAGTGAGATCATATTGTGTTTGTCTTTCTCTTACCTGAGTTATTTCATCAAATGGGGAATTCAAATAAATATTTCCATTTAATGTAAAACTATATCAAAAGGCTTATTTGGTTCATGTACACAAATCCTGTTACTGCAAACAGAAAAAAAAGTCATGTTTATATCTGCATTAATAAACACATTTTAAAAAGTGTAACAGGCAACAAAAGAGTGGAAATGAAAGGAAATTAGAAGGAATATATGCCTCAAGATATAGCCTAACTGACCGTGAGGATAAAATAAAAGAAAAATTGGCAAGAGCCATAAGCATAGGAAGATCTATAAGCAATAGCTAGTATGTAAGAGAAAGATTAAGTGAGGGAGTAAATGAGTAAACTCTACCAGAAGATGTGGAGACAGCGAGGAAATGTGTAGATGAAAGAGGGGGGAGACTTCTGAGACAAAGAGTTACCAAATACATAAAAATGTGGTTATTCAATAAGGCAATAAGACTAAATGATTTTTTCTTATTGTGTTTATATGATACTAAAATAATTTTTAAACATTGTCATTGATGTGGGAAATTTCTGAAAAAATAATTTATCCATAACCTATTATTACACAATGCACAGCTGGGTTGTTATATTAGAATTCTTTAACATGCCCAGTCATGTGTGGCTGATTTTATTTTCTCTCTCATCTCAGTTTAGGTTTTATGTAGAGATTCAGCAGGATTTTCATTACAGAGGCCTAAGGGGAGCCAAAGTGCATACTGATTCCAAAGGAAATAGCCAATTTACATGTTACCCTTGTGTTGCAGGGTTTTCTAAATTGTGCTATTTTGTGTGAAATTCAGTGTGAACCTGAAGAACATCCATTTCTAAAGGAAGTACTCATCAAAGGTGCCATATTTTTGTTGCTAAAAATAGTTTCCATTTATCTACAGTTCAGGCACAGTATGAACAATGAACATTGATTTGATAGCTTTTCCAATTCTACCTGTTTGCCTCAGGCTTGTCTAGGTAATACAAAAGTGTAAAAAAGTCTCTCAGTCTCTATTATGTTGGTGTTTTCAGAAAACTTTAGATTCATATCTCCATAAAATGTTTTATCAGTTGATAGAGGTCTTGAAAAATGAACAACTAACTAAACAGCATTAGCCTTCATCATATAGACCAAGAAGCTGAAAACAGAACATGACTTGGCTTTGATCACAGAGCAAGTCAATGGCGGTATTTTTACAGAAAACAGGATTTTGATGTTAATGTCTGTACACTAAATCAGATGATTTTCTGAAGAATCTGAGTCCTTTTTAGTAAATACCCTTTGAGATGATGGAAATGGAAATGAATAAGATTGAGTTTAGAATAGTCATCCAGTGAAATGAATAGAATTGTTCAATCTGCATTTTAAGAATTCTATTATAATCATTGAAAAATGTTATCAAAAAGTTAAACTAACCCTGAATTCATATCTTCAGTTAATAAATATACATTAGATCATTATATTCACTCTAGATAAATATGAGTAAACCAGATTTCAGATATGGTAAAATCTAATGTAATTATATTAATCTCAATTAAAATTACAAATGATATACTGAGTATGGTAAATTAGGGATGTCAGCTTTCTTACATCATTATGGCAGATATGGGTATATGTCTGTATATATACCTATTATATATATTTATATATAAATTATGTTTACTAAACTTGTATAGAGCCAACAGAATAAAAATGTTATGTAATTCTAACTAATATCAATTTATTGGCAAATTCCAAATAAATATGGTCTTATATAACTGGAAAAGGCATCTCTACTCATTGAGAAAAACTCTTGCTTACAAATAAGAGAAATTATTTTGAGCTAGTTTCAACCTAAAGGCATTACAAGTCATGCATAGGTGTGTTCCAGGCCACAAGAGAAGGGATCTAGGTGAGACTCATCAAGCCTGTAATATAGGAACTGGGCTACAGTACTCAGTCTCTTACACTACTCTGTATTTATCTAGTTTGTTTTCTTTCTCTGTATATTGGCCATATGGCAAAAGGTACATCATGTCTATTTATGTCTCAGCCACATACATCAAGTGATTAATTGTCTCAATCTCATTTTCAAATACCCAGAAAGAGAATCAAAATGTTCCAACTTTTGTATCTACCTCTGGTTTGATCAAATGACCAGTAGTGAGTTAAATAAAATCATAGTCTGGGAGGGACAAGAGAAAGGGGAAAGTTATGAGTTGCAGAGGCACTCCGCATTTCTTAATTTTCCCTTTAATGTGTTTATTCGTTCACGCTCCTTTTCTATAAAGATTTATATAGTAGATTTTTGGACATTGGTAAAATAATTAAAATATAAGAATATATCACTTGTTGCTAGAGATGGCAGAAATTCCAGTGTTGGAAAAAAGTACTAGAGGCAATTTCTCTTTTTATCTAAAATATTATACATTGGAACAATTTTAGCTAAAAATATATTAGTAGTAAGGAGAGTAGCTGTCAAAACGATTGATGCAACATCCAGATTAATTACAGAGGAAATGCCAAACACAAATATTTCACTAACTGATGTGTTACTCTAAATTGAGCTCTGGGGTTGGGAAGATGTATTGATTTAGGACTTGTTACATAAAATTATTATAAATATAAAATGTTTTTAATCTGACTTTTAGGTATTTAATTCCAGGATATTTAACACTATGATATTTAACACTACCAAAATAACCGTGGTGAAAATTTCTGTCTTGACTACAGAGACTACAAAACCATCCATGATTGAGGGGTAGGGAGACAAAAGTAATCAACTAAAGACAATGTGATCAACTATTCACGGTTGTCTTTTGACACCTTTTATTCTCTGGCTTCTATTTCCAAAAGCAAGTCTTGACCACCCAGTTTTATAGACACAGAACTCCTGGGAACAAGAGTGGCCATCTTGGCAACCACAGTTCACCCTGGTATTGAATGTTTCGTGAGCAACCATATTACCCAAGTAGCTAGAGAACACTGAAGAAACCAAACAGCCTCTTAGCTACCTGGCTTTCAAATGAATGTCCTAGGTATTCTGTCTAGGGAGTTATCTATTGTATCTGGCAAACTTGACAGTAATCAGTTACCTAGACAACCCTGCCCCACATCTCTTTTAAGTCAACTGGGTGCTCTCTCACACACCTTGTGCTAGTGTTTAAAAAAATACATCTTGACATGCTCAAATGTGTTTGGCAGTCACTTGTGTGCTGAGTGCTGAGCCACTTCTCTGTAAGTGTAGTATCCAAATGACAACAGCAATAGAGTAATGGACCTTGCACAAACATACAGCATGCCTGAGACAAGACTCCAACAAGTAATAATTAGCTTTTTTCCTTTCATCACCTACAGTGCTTGTCTAATTAAAGAGCTTCTCAAAGCAGAGAGAGAAGCCATGTAAAGAATCCAGATATCATTCAGAATCAGCTCTGGCTGAAACATGGTCTTATAACAGAAGCACTTCTATTCTTAGGAGGAAAAGGATTGGTTATAAAGTAATGCTAGAAGCAGATAAAAAGATAAAGGTGAACCATACTGAAGAACTTTGGATTATAATTAAGAAGGATAAATATGGTTCTTAATAGGAGAAAAATATCACAGAAAAAGTTTACAGCTAATATTTTTACAAAAGTTTTACAGGACACTACAAGATGAAAACATCTTTCAAGGTGGAATGCTTTAGACAGCAAAGGCTTGGCACAGTCCTAGACCCATGTAAGAGTAGCAATTACTATTATGTCAAAATTATCTTTAGTGTAGTCAGTAAGAACCAGAATATCAATACTGTAATCAAAATGTCAGGATTTCCTGGAGCAGTCAGTGAGAGTCCAAGATATTCAACATCATTCTACATTGACCATTTCTGCAAAATTATCTAAAGAGACACCTACAAGCAGCTTCCTTGGGTATCCAGATACCAGGGTCAACCTTGTACCTGTGAAAAGAGGTTCATCTGATGACTCAAGTATATGTATATTTGTATTTGTATATATGTATGTACAGCTCACATTTACATATGTAATGATACAGACTCTCTTCTAGAAACCCACATAAGCTGACAGTTGCTGAGCCTTTACAGCTTTTAAACTTTGAAGGCTGAGAATTAGAGAAACAAGAGAGGCTGTGCATTGACTATCAAAGTGATCAAAGATATAAATAAAGTACCATTTTAAAACTTTGTTCATATTTATTAAATGGTTAGTATCTACAGCTGTAGTACTTACTAACTTATTAAGAATTATGTTGAAAAAATCTAACTCTTAAATGGTTAGCTAATACTAGACTAGTGTTCAGAAGCACACAGGCTTCAAAGAAAAAAAATTGTGCTTTTGCATCTCTAAGCATATCTATAAAGAAATACATGTTCCGTTGAGTAGCCTCTGAAACTTGGCTTTCTTACATTTAGCTGGTTGATGTGACAATCCCTATGAAATGAGTGGAAGTATGATTTTGGGCTAAGTGACTTTTCTAAATTAAAAAACAACTGTGGTGATTATGTATGACTTCCAGTTTATAATTGAAATAAGTATGAAAGTAAATTGAATGAGGCAGACATATTATATAGTGTCTTACTGCCTTAAATGGTGAATATCATAACATGAATTTTAAAACAAAAAAGTAAAATTAAACATTTAAAGTTAAAATCTAATTATTTTTAATAAAAATATATAAAACACCTTAATTCAATTTTTCTCATTCAGGAAGCACAGGGCCCAACCTCATTTAGGAAGCTCAGTGAAAACCCCTTGCACCTGATCTTAAGCATATGTGTTATCCTTTCATTTTTATGATCCTGCCTTTCTACTTCAATTTTATTAATTTTAATTTATTAAAATAGAAGCTACTTCAGTTTTTCTTGGGTAAAATATTTATAAACATCATAAAAATATGAATATAAAATAGTTGTTTAAAATATATTATAATGGGAGCATATAAATTTTTGATGCCTTTATTATATATACATTTCAATAAGTTGTTAGGAACCATACTGCATACTCCAGTTAAGCAAATACTTGATAGTGAAAATCAGACACGCAAAAAAATACAGTGATGAAAATTCTAGCACAGTAAGAGTCATTTGCTATAAAACATCATGAAAGGGATGATAGATCTTATTTGAAATGTTTTAAATTTCTAAAATTTTGATTAATCATATGATTAGCTCTCTAACTTCATGACTAAGGAACTGAACTATAACATTTAAAAAAGGGAATAAAGAGTTAAAGAAGATAAGTCATATTTACTAATTAGACGTCTTAAATTTTATAATGCATTTGCAAACAACATGCTAATTTGGGCCAATTTAAAGAAAAAATTTTTTTAACATTAACTGCAATTAAAACTTGATATGGATTTTTAAAAATCTTGATATAAAAATAATTTTAAAATTAATTTTTACATTATATATAATTGCTTATACAAATAGAACTTTTATTAGCAAATACTGGTAGGAAAATTGTATGTAAATTATTTTACAAGAAATTTTTGAATTATATAATGGAAAGTCTTATGATGTTACTTATTTTTCTACAAATGTTCAAATTATATTATTTATGTTAGAAATTATGGTCAGAAGGAACTTACATGGCACATTGGAAAAGGATGAAGAGATATGTAAAATATACTATTAAGTGCATTTATCATTGGTGAAATTATTAATTAATTCACTAATATTTAGAGAATATTTTGTTATGTTTAGAGAATATTTTGATGATTGATTTGAATATGACAAATTCTGAATAAAAATCAGTTACTAAATTTGTATAACTCTAGGTATATTAAATATTTGGTATAAGTATTTGTGAATTTGACAAAAACTTTGTTATTAAATGTGTAAATGATATATAGAAAAACTTTAAATAGATTTTAGTTCTATGGTATTTTGTTAATATGTAGAGCAGTTATTTATTGTTATTTCAGAAAAGATTACAGACATGAGGAAGAAAGTCTTAGAAGTAAAAAAAAAAGTATGCAATCCATCATGTTTCTCATTCCTTACAAATAAGATTGATGAAATAACACAAATATACTTTTCAAAGAACAAATAATGATTTAACTTTATGTTAAAGTATGAAAGTGATATCACTACATTTTAAGAAACTGATAGACATGTTAAATCTTTTTAAGTAATCAAATAATTTTATACTAAGTTCTTAGTCCCCATTCCTTCAGTTTATCCAATATTTTCAAGAGATTTTCTAAGCTCTTGGTGTGTAATGGTGAATAACATGTGATCCTTAGCTGAGAGAAGCTAACATTTCGGAGTGTGAGTCAGATGGAATAGATGATTTTACAGGATAGGTTGATAATATTGATAACATTGAAAGGAGCTAAGGCAGCACATAAGAGACAGTTTTCCTAATCTGCTTGCTGCAAGGAAAGCTTTCTAGAAATTTTGTTTGAGCTAAATCTTTTAGGGTAAGATCTAGGAAAAAATAGTTGGGAAATGCATTCCATGTGGGAGGGACAATGTAAAAATATGGATGCATTATTGGAACTACAAAAATTCAATATTCTATGAGCACAATTTGAGTAAAAGTAAGTGGTCAATGATGATGCTAGAGACAGCTAGTGATCAGATTATGGAGGCTTTTATCCTCCAAGTTAAGACAATGTAACTGTATCCTATGGGGGATAAGCCAGTAAAGATTTTAAGAAAGATAATGACAAAGTAAAATTTCATGTTGAATAAATCACTCTGATTTTAGAGTGAAAAATTCAATGGGGTCAAGACTGGAGAAGTGGAGACAAGTTAGATGATTATTGTAATTGGCTATAACAGTGATTCTCAAAGTGTGGTCCCAGTATTGCCTGGGAACTTGCTGGAAATGTGGATTTTGGAGTCTTCCCCAGATTCACCCAGTCAGAAATTCCTGAGGGGAACTCAGCTGTCTGTGTTTGGTTAAGTCCTTCTGATGATTATGATATCTGCTAAAGTTTGAGAACCATTGATAAACCATGTTGAGGACTAAAACAAGATGTATACGTGGGAAAAGAGGGAAGGGAATAGTTTAAGAAAGGTTTAGGAGGTAAAAGTGTCAGTCTTTGGTGGTGTGTTAAATGAGGGGAGATTTATGGGTGAAGGGTGGCCATTGACTGAGATCTAGCCTAAAGTCAAATTGCTGGATTGATAGAGGTGATGGGTTTTGTAGATCCAGTTTGACTAATGGACAGAATTGCAAAGTCCACATGATCAGTTGGTATAAACCATATGAGGACCATATTGCACAACTTCAGGGAGTATGTGAATGGCATGCTCCGGAGCACAGTTTGAAGGATTTATATTGAATATAGCATGAAAAGTGCTCCCTGGAGTTGAGCGATGTAGTAGCCCTAGACAAAATCAGGCATTAAGAGGATAAGATGTCTCTTGGATGCAGAGATGAGGCTGTCATGGAAGACATAATATGAGACAACTGGAAGTATAAATGTTGTTGTAAGAGAATGACTATTGGAACTGAATATTTTGAGTGTATCTTAGTTCTGGATGATAACGAGAATGTGAAAGATGGTGGAATATAGCTAGTCTCAAGGTCCAAATGGAATCTTGTATCAAATTATGTCACATTAGGCTTAGCCTCATGTTGCTTTAGCAGGTAGGAGTAGGAACTAACAGGGAAAAAAGGAAACATAGCCTTTGTGAAAAACCCTAAGACAGCAATTGAACATCGTCAGACTCCATATGCTGGGGAAGGCTGAAGTGGCAAACTCTAACCCACCCCTTTTCTTCTCCTCTATCTCTAATCATTTAACAAATCCTGATGATTTTTCCTTGTGTTATATTTTGAGTAAACAACTTCCTTCCCATGTCTATTGCCACAAGTTGGTCAAGCTTTATCCACTCAAACTCTAAAATGGCAATGCAAGCCTCTTTTGAGTTTCATAGTTTCTCCATACAGTGGCTAGTTTAATTTTTCAAAGATATTATTTTCTACACAAATTTTAGTTGCTCTGAAAGCTTTAGGAACTTTATGTTTTTATTTTAAAAATTCAGATGCTATAGCCTGCTATTTGAGAGTCTTCAGAAAACTGATTATGTCTCTTACAATAATGATAACTGGAATTTATTTAAAGCGTATGTTCCATGCCCATGTGGAGTGAATTATATATCCTATTTTATTTAATCCTTAAGTCTCAAGTTAAATAATATCATCTTTATTTATATATAGGGAGTTAAGTCTCAAAGAGGAGATATACCTTATTCAAGTAAGATCAAATTCAAAGTTAAAGCCAAGTATACATGCCTCTGGAGTCTGTTTTCTTTTTGACATATATCTCACTGCTGCCCACTTTACTCCCAGATTCCCAGCTTACTGCATAAATTATCTATGATAACCAATCAAAAGTGCTCTCTTTTTTCCTAAATAATACGGTGTATGCTTTAACCAGCATACATTTTATCATAATAGTCTTATCTTTTCTACTCTTTTATCAGTTGTTTTCAAGCTTTAGTGTTCATCAAAATCACTTGCAGGGATTGTTAAAACACAAATTGCTGGCTGCTACTCTAAGAGTTTCTGATTCAGTGGGTCTCAGCTAAGGTTCCAGAATTGGCATTTCTAACAAGTTCCTAGGTGACATTGAGGTTACTGGTCTGGGAACCACACTTTGAGAAACATTGTTCTACACATTTATTCAAATTACATATCCCTTAAAAGCTTAGTGCAAATAGCACATCTTCCATTTTTGTTAACACTTCAGCTTTCAGTAAACACCTTTGTGTCCAATCTCATATTGCACTTACTGTCTTCCATATTCATTTGCCTCTTGTGTTGTTAGTTATCTTTATTTCTGTATCTGCCTTTATGCATCTTCATGTATCTGTCTTTAACTTTCTGTCTATCTTATATTTATATGTAGCTTATTGGCCTTTTGGTTTCTTATATATTTTCTTCAAATTACCATGGCAAAAAGTTTGGCACCTGTGTATACATTGTACTCAAGTATTTGATGATGATATGCACACAAAGAGATCTAAGTTTTTTTCTTTAGTCTTTTTGCCCAATTTTATTTTAAATCAGATTTCAGTTTCTTTTCCTTCCAACCTCTACCATGCAGAATTTCTCTGGGAAGCATTTTCTCATCCATGTTTTTTTTTTCTATTTGTTGCTGTATTTGAAGTTGCATTGGGACATTTGTTTTTTCTCTGTAATTTGCTATAGGTAGGAAGTGTTGTGCAGTTCCACTGCAAAAAAGGACATCTTCTCCAAGGGTCTACAACACGTACTTGCCTTCCTGACCTCACATGGAGTGGAATTCAGCCTGAGTGCATACGTAAGTGTTGTGGCTAAGAAAAGACATGTCACGTTGTTGGGTTTTTTTTTTATTATAAAACATAATTCATGTAGATAGTGTTATCACTGTAGCATAACCCCATGCCTAGTGGGGAACATGATTTTTTTAGAAGTCAGAAAAGCACAGGGCACAATTTTGTTCTCTTTGAAAAAGTCTTGTAATTGTATTCATTTTAGTCACCTGGTAATTTTAGATGATGATTATTTTTAAGTTCATAGATCTGCACCTATGCATCTGAAGTGCTTCTGAGATACAGGAGGCTCCAACATAGTTATAGTAATGACTCGGTCTTTTCTCACTTGTGAAACTCTCTGAGAACTGGAGTAAAGCTAGAAACATCCATAAAAGGAAATGTGCATAAATACCTTAACCAAAAATTTTAATACTTTTTAGGATTTCCTGGAGCTTCTAAATGTGCACTGACCCTAACTTGAAAGCACTTGCTGTACAGATTGAATGAGAACAAAGATTACTAAACAATCTTTTCTGAATTACAGCTAGAAATAAATTTTAGCTAGTGAGTTATCTCTTTTTTCCCTCCTACTTCCTCCTTTTAACTCTTCTCCACCTTTTTTTGGGGGGGCCGGTAAGAAAAGTGAAGAGTAAGGGGGAATAGAAATACTCATTAGAATTGTATCTAACTTTTAGGATATGCTGAAGTTCAAATAAGTCCTGTGAATTTACTCTATCCCTGTTCACAACCACCCATATAATCACAGGGGTCCCTGAGGACCCACAGTTTACTGAAAAGCAGCAGAACACTCCACTGAAAAGTCATGTCACATGCCCGGCTGACATTTAAATATGGCAAAATTCCTTAAAAGAAAATTCCTCAGAGTGTGTACTTACTTTAGAACAGCTATGTGGGATGTAACTAGGTATTTCACAGTAAGCCAAGATTCTCTGATGACCTGCATTTGGGATATGATGATCTAAATAAAATTAAACAGCTTCTGTTACTGCAGAGTAACTCAGAATTTCTAATCTGTGCATAATGGGGGTTAAGAATATAGCAGAAACAGACTATTTGTATTTATTCTTAGCAATATTCCCCCATTGAGAATTAAATTTTATTATCTGAATTACATTAAATATAAACCACATAACAAAATGTTTTTCACGTAGTGCTAAAAAATATTAGCTATTATTTTTAACTTAGTAAATATCCACTAGGAAACAAATGGAAAAAGTTTTTTACAAACAATTTTGTCCACAGGACACTTTTTCTCAGAGACCACCTTTAAAGGTCTATATCCATGAATAAATGATGAGAAATGTTGTTTTATTTAGGGGGAGAATTCTTCGTAGCATCTATTTCTGACTGAGAAGGGAATGGTCATCATAAGACACAAAACAGGTGAACTGAGGGTCAGGGTCAGGGTCAGGTAGTGTCATAAGTGCAGGTATAGTGTAATCAAGGTAGAGAATTAGGAATGGGAAAAAACATGGAGCAAAGGACACAAAATATGAAGTGAATGAAAAGATACTGCTAGCATATGGACCCAAAATATGCCCAGAAAATTCCACATGCAAAAAATTATTAAATTGTACTATCTACACTAGGAAATATTAATATCAGAGCAAAATATTGAATTGTGGTTGGATTTACCTTTAGGAAACATGCTTTTTAATTTAAAGTAAATATAATAAATAAAAATTATAAATTAATATTTCCTAAACTGGTATAGAAAATATGAGTTTGATAAACTTTAAAACTTATCTTAAGCAGAACTTATTAGATCCTTTAAAATGCTAATATATATTGTGATTCTCTAAAGTGGTGTTATAGTATATATTTATTAGCTTACTTACCCAGAGTAAGTCTTTTATTTTCCTCTCAGTTTATCTGTTAACATCCACTAGTGTTCCATAGATGATTGTTTATGAAATGCTAGTCTATGAAAACAACATTTACATTTGCATTGATAAGCTTTCCTTGACTCATGAGAATAACTAAAGATATATTTATGTAAAGGCATTAGCATACCTGTAAAAATATATCGTGACTCGGGTCTCAAAACTTTCTTAACGTGTCTATAAAAATGAACATTTTTCCCTTTTCTTAATATAGCCCACAGCTGTAAACAGCCAGAAACTCCAGCTCATGCAAATGTAGTAGGAATGGACCTTCCATCCCATGGGTATACATTAATTTATACCTGCCAGCCTGGCTTCTTCTTAGCAGGTGGAACAGAACATAGAGTGTGTAGATCTGATAACACTTGGACTGGAAAAGTTCCTGTTTGTGAAGGTAAGTTTTCTCTATAAAAACTTTTAACAGAAGATTTTGTACTGTTTCAGCTTTCCTCAGATACAAGAGACAAAAAAAAATTAAAAAATCAGTTTAAATTATCTTAGGAACAAAATAAATTTTTTTTACCAACTCCAAGAGTAGGAATCATATAGACACTTCTAGATCCAGAGGTGCAGAATTATTATTCAGGCCTTTTTATAGCTTCTTTTCCATGCTCTATTTCTATTTCTTGCCTTTATTACTTTTCCCAGTTCTCTATTCACAGTAGGTGTATTAGTTTTCTAGGGCCACCATAACAAAGTACCACAAGCTGGGAGCTTAGAAGAATAGAAATTTATTCTCTCACAGTTCTGGAGGCCAGACGTCCAAAATCAAGGTGTCAGCAAGGTCACGTGTCCTCTGAAGGCTCTAGGGAGGAATCATTCCTTGCCTCTTCCTAGCTTATTATGGCCTCTGGCTATCCCTGGCATTCCTTGGCTCATAAATGCCTCACTATAATTTCTACCACTATCTTCACATGGCCTCCTTTCCTATGTATCTCTGTATGTCCTCTTCTCTTCTTATAAAAAATCAGTCATTGGATTTAGGGATTATTCAGGAATATTTCACCTTAGGATTCCCAACTAATTACATCTTTAAACATTCTGTTTCCAAATAAGGTCATATTCTGAGATTCCTGTTGAACATGAATTTGGAGCATGTAACATTCAACCCCCTACAGGAGGGAAAATTGCTGCCAGTATTCCTGTGTTTATATCCTTCTGGCAGAGTAACCCTGGTAGAAAGAGTCTTTCCCAAAGCTTGGTCAGGAAACTACTACACAGAAGTCTGATTGTCACAGTTTTTAATGAAATCCATCTCCAAATTTATTTCTCAGACACAGTGATATGATAATTTAACTAGATCTAGGTGATGTGTCCACCCATGTTGCTGCTTTGCTTAATCTGGACAGTCCCCACCTGGACAAGATGTGATGAGTTTACCAGAGAAGGAAGGGTTATGTTTCCAGAAGAAGGAGCAAAGGAAATTTTTCTGGAATTCTTGATAAAGTCATCAATACATTCTTTTTTTTTTTTCATTCTTTCCAATTCTCGAAATCATGCAGCATTCACCAGTATTAATGACTTTCTCCCCTTGAAATGTTTTCACTCTTTTCTCTTAGCTAGATGAGTTTTTTTTCTTTTTTTTGAAAAACTTTTCATGATAGAAATTCCTTCTATGTGAGATCTTATTCTTTTATTTGTTTACTTCTCAGTGTCTTTCTCTCCTCTCCTGTCCTTTTATCTTCCCTTCTCCAACTAGAATATAACCTCAAAAAAAAAAAAAAAAAAAAACCCAGAAACTTGTTCAAAGTATTTACAACTGTTATTTTAAGCACTAGATCAGTGCCTTATATGTGAAAATTGTTCAATCAATATTTGTTGAATAAATAAGTAATTTTCTTCTCAAATTTCTGGCTACCTATTCTCCATTTCCTTTTTTAAGCTTAATGTTTTCTATCCATCTTTTCTAAAACTCATTTCTTAGTCTTCTTCTCCTTCCACTTTGTGATCTCTCCGTAGGTGATCTGACCTCATTCAAGTCAAAGACTTAGTCTCCTCTATGAAGATTATTTACAAATTAATATTTCTAGATCATTTATCTCCTCTTAACTCCAGACTTACATGTTTAATTGCTTACCTGATATCTTTTCCAGAATTTCTCAAAGACATTTAAATAATATATGCAAATCTAAACTCATCAATTTCCCTTCACCGTAAATCTTCTCTTGATATTCCCTAACTCAGTGGTACCATCATCATATAATAAATAGAAATCTAGTAGTCACCTTTGACATTTTCCTGTCCCTTTCATCCACCAGAACTTAGGTGGCTTTAAAAAAAAAATCTAACCACTTTTCTGTTTATCATCACTACTACAGTTGTCTAACTTAGCATTATTTCTACGGAGACTACTGAAACGGCTTTCTAACTTCTCTGCCCAAATCAATACCCACTCCTTTCCAAATTGTTCTTCATTTTGCAGCCAAAGTGATGTTCATCTGAATAACTTCTCCTCGAAATCTTTAAAGACATTACATTCTTCTTAGGAAAAAAATGCAAGTCTTTATAGGTCTACAAGCACTGCCTGTCACAGCTCCTTCAACTTTGCAGGCACATCCACATGATTTTGGGCTTCTTTGGGTTCGGCTTAAAATGTTAAGTCTTTACCTTGGAGTCTAGCCAATTTCTTATGATGTAATGGGATACCTTAACAATTCTTGACTCTTAAACATGAACCCTACCCAAATTATTTGTCTTTAAGTAACAGGAACATACCTTCAGCCAACTTCCATGTTGGAATCAACCATTTCCATGTTGATTTATGCCTTTAAAATAAGAAACAGGACCCCAAAATGATAAGGCAGCACTAATATTCCCTTTGCTCCACTGGACAATAATGGGGATAATTATTGAAGTTGTTAGCTGTACAACAGAAGTGTTGAGTGGGAACTGAGATGCTATAATGAACAGGACATTTTGGAGAAAACTATATGATATGTCAGAGAATAAAATTGACAATACATCCCATTGTATGTGTGGCTGTGTATGTGTGTTATTAATTATATTAAATTTTATAAACATTTTTGTTTCTTTTCATAGCTGGTTCCAAAATATTGGTGAAAGATCCTAGACCTGCACTAGGAACACCCAGCCCAAAGCTAAGTGGTTAGTAATTTTAGTTGTTTTTCTAGTAGTCATGATTTCTAAAAGTGATCTCCTGTTTTCTTGACAAAGTGACCGTTTATTTAGAAAAACATATTTCAGTTTAGGAAAACTATGCATTTTACTGTTTGGAATTTGGAATTTGAAAATTTGTATTATAAGATGTTGAACTTCAAACAGTGTAATACTGTGACATGTTAAGATTGTAAAAATATTGTTTATAGTTCTCTCTATAAAATTTCCCTTCAAGGGTATCTGCAAATGACTATAAAATAATGGCAATGTTTTATTTAAAACATAATTTTCAAATACAGATTTTTTTAAAGAAGGAAACAAATACTTTTGGAGTAAAAGTTCATCAACTTCTAGAACTTGTCCAGTATATTTTCAATGATATGATTTTAAAATACAATTATTTAGTCATTAAAAATATGGGCCTTGAAGTCCTACAATCTTGATGTAATTCCAAGGTTATACACTCCCTACCCTGTGACTTTGGAAGAGGTACTTTTTACATCTGAGCCTCCATTTCTTTATCTATACTAAATAAATAATGATTAGATTAATATGAATGAACTTCATAAAAATGAAGTACGAAGTGCTTAGCTCATGGTAAGGGCTCAGTATACAAGAGCTCTGACATTAGTAAATATTTATTTACATGGTAGAAATGAAAAGCTTCACATAGAATTGAAGGCTCAGCATCTAGTCTTTACCTTGGAAACAGATTTTATACAGTTGTAATAAGCCAAGTACAGTCTTAGAATCTAATTTTAGTTGGTTTTAGAAGTTCTCAGTGTATATGCTATAAAACTGGAGTGCCCACTAAAAAGATCAGTCTGAGAAACTGATTTTTTTCAGCAACAGACTGAGTTTCTCTAAGATAATCAAAGAATATGTCAACATTAAGAGAGAAAGTTTAGCATGGGGTCAGAAAACCACATTGGTCAATCAATACCTATAACTTTCCAAGAAGGATGCTTTATCTAGAAGCAGATGGGTGTTCTGAGTAAATAGCTTTAGCACATCAAGTATAAACCTGGACTGTCCTGGGCAAAACATGGCCAATGGCCACCAATAAATAAATCAGGCTGACAAAAATTTTTTTTAAAGAGTATGGAAGAACTAAACAACAAAACTAGTATGTTTGACATAATATACATATATAAAGATTTCTTATCAACCAATTAAATAGTATATATTTTCTTTAAAGGCTCATGGGACAGCTATATGAATTGATCATATATTAAGTAATAAATAAATCTGCACAAATTTCAAAGCAAAATTTGTCTTATCTGACCATGGTGCAGTTAAAAGTTAATAAGAAATGGGTAAATTTTTTAAATTCCTCAATGTTTGGAAATTAAGAACAAAGTTAATACTGATGAATAATCCATGAATTGAAGAAGAAATTAAAATGGAAAATATAACAATGTAGCTTAGTTACACTGAAAACTTTAAATATCAAAACTTAGGGCCTAAAGCAAAAGTAAAGATGTGAAAGGACTATATAGCCTTAAATCCTTACATTAGAAGAAAAGAAAGCCTCAAAATTAATGTGTCCTGGTTAAGAAGATATAAAAAGTATAATGAAATGACCAAAAGAAAGCAGAACTCAATATAATAAAAATGAACAACAACAACAAAAAAAAACCCAAAGACACAATAGAAGAATCTCAACAGAGTAAAAGGTAGTTCTTCAAGAAAATGTACAAAGTAAAAAATTTCTGGTAAGATTGGTCAAGAAAAAACAAAAAATAAATAACATTTCAAAAAGAAATGTGAATAACTAGAGAGTAGATTGAATAATTTAGCAATATATAACAGAAAACTACCATAACTGTCAATCAAAAAAAAAATACGTTGACAAATTACTAGAAAAGTATATTTTAACAGAACTAATAGAAGAAAACTTGAATAATCCCATAAGAAATAAGGTAGTAAATACAGTCAAAAATCTGCACATACCTTACAGTCAGCTCTCAGTATGTGGTTCCTCCTTACCCAAGATTCTTTCATATCTCTGATTCTACATCCATGAATTTAACCAACCATGGATCAGTACAGTAGCACTGTAATATTTACTATTTAAAAAAATCTGTGCATAAGTGGACCCTCACAGTTCAAATCCATGTTGTTCAAGGGTCATCTGTACAACATGGTAGTAAAAATGACACATCATTACCAAGTTGGTAATGATAGATATACAGGGATGTTTTCATGTTAAATAATCCTTAAAACTAATCTATCACATTAAGAGAGTAACGTGAAAAATAATGATCATCACAATACTTTCACAGAAACTATAAGATTGAACATCTATTTATAATTTTAAAAAAAACTTTTAATAAATTAGAAAGGAAAAGAATTTCTTTGACCTGAGTGAAGGTATCTATAAGATTCTAGAGTAATGTCATCTTATGTGGGGAAATATTAGAAGCATTTCATTTAAAATCATGACACAGTGATTAGATTACTCCAAAGTAACAATAGTGAAATTTGGCAGTGGTAGCAAAGTCAGGAACATGATACTCTATATGGCAATGCTATGAGGCCTATGAAGCAATTTAAAGTCAAAAATGTCTTTAAAAAGAGGATCATAACTATCCCTGTCTTCTTCCTTTTCATTGTGCTCCACATCAGTGATAGTTGGATGACATTTTAGAGTTTACAAAGAACTGCCAGATACACAATCACATTTAAATCTCAAATTAGACTTAACAATAGAAATTATTATCATCCCCATTGTACGTAGAAAGTTAAATGACAAAATAGTGTCTGCCTCTCCCATCCTATCATGAGTTACATTTCTCAGTTATGTGTGAGAAAGGTGGAGGGTGGTGGTGGCATGCTGGAGCCACCAGGTAGAGCTTCACCATAGCCAATTCTGTGCATTCTTCCAAACTCTGCATTCAGTGATGTCATAGTTTGAAATCTACCATTATGAGACTATTTACACTGTAGAATCAAATCAGCAAATACTACAAATCAACTTGTTGGTTTGTTTGTTTTCTGGAGAGCCAGTTGTTAAACATTTACTACTACATCAATGATTAATCCTGATTCAGTGATCTTTGCTGCCACTGCTACCTACTTCTTCACACTGCCGTTTTCTCCTGTCACTGGGGTTCTCTTTAATCTCCTTCGACCAACTTCCTTAATTCCCCTAAGCACCATGGACAAGATCACCAGGTGTAGCAGATTTCATTAAATATTCAGGGGTAGCAAAGAGTAATCATAATACAGGCCAGGGGGAAATAAACAATCAGAAAGATAAGAATAATGCATTTATGGAGTACCTACTATTTTCCAGGCACTGCTGTTAGAACATCTTTCTCCCTTGCTCCTCCTCTTATCTCTAGAGCTAAGAGCCTATTACCTCCAAATTCCATATCTTTCTAGTGCATGATAATTTAGCTTGTCACTCCCTTCTTCAAACTTATTTTAGGTATAATTTTTAAGTTAACTGCTCTTTAAGGTGTTTACCAAATCAAGAGCTTTTTTACCCATACACTGTATCAAATTTTTAGATAAAGTCTCTTGTACGTACAGAGTATAGCTATATGGTTAGAGGTATGGGGAGGGAGTGCTGCTATAAAGATGACTTGGCAAAGGTCCCAGAGCCAGGGCTATGGATTTTTCATGATACTGAGTGCATGTTCACTAAATATATATTTTATTAGCAACTATGTAATGAGCTATAAGACCCACAGTTTCCCTATTTTACCTGCATAATAATAATAGTAGCAACTAACACTTAACAAAACTCTTCATATTCATTATCTCATTTAATCTTCCTTGTAACTGTGTTAATCCCACATTAATGATGAGGAAATTCAGTTTTAGAGAGTTAAGTAACTTAGGGAAAACCACACATTTTATAAATTATAGAGGAGGAACTTAAATACAAGCATCCTGGCTCCAGTGCCTGCACCTCTACTCTTTCTGCTATATTGCTTTCGAATTATCATAGAAAAAATATTCATGTTGGTTAAAATAATAAAAACTCAACTCGAGTGCATTTTATGTTCATGTTCTACAATAGTGTTGCTTCATTTGTTTGCTGAGTAGAATTCGGGAACTGTACAATTTGTAACCCCAGTCTCTGTGATCTGAGCAGTAAGAAGTGTGTTGTGTGCAGAGAAAATCAGGTGACAAATATCAATAACTTGTTAGGAAGAAAAAGGCTTTTCTCTAAACCCATGGCATTCATTCACTCACACAAATAAGCATGGCTCTTTTGCATAGCCGATTTCTGAGGATGTGCTTTATTATGATATACAGGATTAATAGAAGCTTCTCTCAACCTCTTCCAGGATCTGAGTAGACTTTGACCTACCTAATTTATATTAGCTGTAAACTGTGTAACTAATTTATATATATATAATATCTTATTTGTCTACATTTAACATTAAGAGCATTTCTTCTTTGGGTATAAGTTTTACATTAGAATATTCTTTGATTCTACCACAATTCATCTCTTTCCCATGAGAGCCAATGCTAATGACAATTCTTTCATTTCTAAAAATACCTGTAAACCTCAGAGCTGTCAGGAGCAAAAGAGGTGGAGCCCTGTTCTTCTTCAGGAGTATCTATTATTGAAATAACTGAACCCAGTATTCTGTAAAGGGAACAAAGTAGCATCCCTCTATCCGTCTTCCAAGGCTATTCTGCAAGGGAGGGTTTAACTCTGTGCTCTTCCTCCTATGAACCTGTTCTTGCTGCCAGGAGAAAAGCAGTCCCCTCGGAACTTGTATATAGACTAACTTGGCTCAGTAAAATCATTTTATTTTCCTTCTGAGAGAAAGATATGATTAAAGGAAACCAAATATAAGTAAACTTGATATTTAGCTGGATTCTAAATATGTCTTGTCTTTAATTAATGTTTATTTATCTCTCATTGGTAATATATATACAAATCTAGGTTATTATTTTGGTTTATTCTAAAAAAATTTAAAAGCTTCTGTGAAGAATCCATTTTATAATGCCCATTCTACATTATCATATATTTAGAAAAAATGTGATTATTCAATAAACTAATACTCATTAATCTGATATTTAATGCATATTTACAGGGCACTGTAAAATTAATGTGTATGTTATTTAATCTATTCACAGTTCCTGATGATGTGTTTGCCCAAAATTATATATGGAAAGGCTCTTACAATTTTAAAGGAAGGAAACAACCCATGACCTTGACAGTTACTAGTTTCAACGCTTCTACTGGGAGAGTCAATGCAACACTCAGTAATAGCAACATGGAACTACTACTTTCAGGTATCACATTAAAGAACAGCAAACAATGCCTTCATGCCTTTATTTCTATCATTTTCTCATTTTTATTAGTGATTTTTATACTGTGAAATATTTCCTTTATTTTTGATGGCATTCATAATTCACTCAGAAACAAGGCTTTCTGCTTTTTTGATTGGTGCATGAATATTACTACACAAATATAAAACTCTATGATTCTGAAATAAGCTCCCTCAAGAATATTTTTATGTGGCTAGAATGACATGTCATGAAATAGAACTTTTAATATGAATATAACTAACTCCTTCTCTATTCTCATAATACCAAAGATACTGGATCAGTGATTTGCAAGCTATTTTATGGTCACAAAATCATGTCTTCAAATGAGAATGTTTAGGAGGACACTACAATTTAAGACAGAAAAGGTAGAGCTACACGATCTTAAACAGGCAAAAGGAAACCAGAGCCCTATTCCATCTGCTCATCCTTCTCAAGTTTCTGTTTTCTCTATCTAGTGCACACTTCCCTCATTATCTTTGATAACTCTGGTTTTTCTGACATTCAGATATTTGCTAAAAATATCATCTTGTCAACAGTACTCCTGATGACCCTATCTAAAGTAGCCTTCACATACAAATAGACTTACTCTTAGTCGTAGCAATCTTATCTTTCATTTTCTTCTTTTCACTATTTGAAATTATAGTATAGCATAGCATAGCATAGCACAGTATAGCATAGCATAGCATAGCATAGCATAACATTACATGATGTAACATGATTTGTCTATATTCCAACAATACAAGCCCTAAGAGAGCAGCTTTTTGCCTTACAGCTCATTACTATACCTCAGAGGTTAGAAATGCATCTGGAACAAAATGGGCCTCAATGAATTTGAATTATTGTGCTCATTTAAAAATATATTTTGAAAGTATTGATATTGAAAATATGAGATATATATATTTTTAAACTTCTGGGCTATGTATATATCCCATATAATTATTAATAATGGAATAATTTGTGGTGTAAATAAAATGGAAAATAAAATTTTATCTATCAATTTAGTAAATTTTACAAGAACTCTAGAACATCATTTTTTGTTATTGAATGAATCTACATTAAATCCAAAGTAAAAGTATTAGAAATTAATATATATTTTAATTTAAAAAATATACACAATTACATGATGTAAATTGAATGAAAGGACTGCATTTAAATTATGACTACTGATTTATTTAATTTGAAAACATAAATTTTTATTTTCCCTCTGTAAGAGTTAGCACTAAGTAAATATATGTGTATTCTAACCTAGACAAATGTCAAAACAAATTTCTACAGATACAGAAAGGCAAACATAAATAGACTAATTTAACTTGCTATCACTGTCTCCATAAAATTAATTATAACATTTTTCCAGCAATTTTGGTTACTTTTATGTCTTTTCCCTATTAATTGTAATTTACTTTAGATCAAGATATATGTATCATTATATTTGTATTCCCAGCTTATTTTTATAATACATTATTGCATAGGTGAAATATTGAGTGAATGAATTAGTGAATCAAATTTCAGCCATCAGTTACTCACAAAGTTTTCACTTAGAACCTTATTTTCTACTATTCCCCTAAACATATTTACATTCCAGCTTACTCCTACTCTTGGAATATTCCCATTCAGGAAAAAAAAATTGTGTATGTTTTGCTTCTCTCCTTTATGCCATTACCTATATTTACTTTCTTGAACTAAAAATTCTACTTGATTTTTGAGATCCAGCTCAAATGCTCTTCTTCTTAATAAGTATTTCCTAGGCACTCAGTGTGAAATGACCCTTCTCTCTTCTGGCCTTTAATTCCTCTTTATCTCTATCATTATATCTGCTATTTCATCTGAAATTCTTGTAATCATCCTGTTTTTAGATAGGAACAACATATTCATCTTTGTGGCTCCAGTAACACCTCCAATGCTCTTTTTCTTGGGGTTGGCATGTAATTCATTAATTAAGGAAAATATCAGGAATTTTAACATTTGATTCATATCTTTGAAGATTTTAAATATAATTGGGGGAAGGAATCATTTTCTTTGCAATAATCATGGAATGATGTTATTCAGAATAGTAATATTTAATTTTAATAGCCATAGGTAATTTAAACCCCACAGTTAAGATTTAAGTTAAGAATTTCATCTGAAAGAGATTGGTATATATTGCAGAATTTGTGAAAAGCGTTATGGGTGAAGCTGGCCTCGACTTGGCCTTGTTTTATTTCTTTTCCTATCACATGTATTTATGATATATTTAAGGAGTTATAGATAGTAAAGTAAAGCATAACTGTTTGCAAAATTAGTAGACTAAATGTCCTTATATTTTACAGGCGTATATAAAAGCCAAGAAGCTCGCCTAATGTTACACATCTATCTTATTAAAGTACCAGCGCAAGCTTCTGTGAAGAAAATGAAAGAGGAAAATTGGGCCATGGATGGCTTTGTAAGTATAGTTCTTTAAAAGTCTGCCAGTAATTTTAATAACAAATTTGTGCTTTGGTTTGTCATTAAAATTCCAGAAAAATATAATTTTCTAAATTGAGCTAAATACACATAAACTAGCAAAATTGCTATTATGAGTAATTTATTTTGAAAAAAGAAATGATTTAGTATAAATATTTAGTAATCTAGTGTGTCTAACCTACTGAAGTCTATTTCTTGTTATCTTCTTACCTAAAGAGTTTTCCTTGTAAAAGCCTTGTTACTTCAGAGGATATAGTCAGAGTTCTCAGGCTCATTGTAGCAAAGACTCCTGGGCAGTGAGCTAATATGAGACTGTAGAGATTCCATTCACATAGTGGCTGAATAGGATAGGGTAACTCTATGGTGAGGTTATGGTAACTACCCAGAGGAAACAGCTCACATAACTTCCTCTTCATAGACAACTTTATAAAATATTGTAAATATGTCTATGAAGGGTAAGTTTGGTTCCTGAGGAAACAAATGTGCATCCTGTTTCCCTATCTGTGGCATCACTCATGGAGTTGGAGTCTAACTCATCTTCAGTGCCCTCAGATTGTGGAATTATATTGTTTCATCTAGGAAACAAAATGAATTCATTCATTTAACTATTCGAGTTTGAGCTCTTCTTTTTAGAAGCATTTTGCGTCTAAAAATGGCCATGCTCAGGGTATGGCTAATGATAAGGAATACATCACTTGTGAAATGTCAGCTTTCTGTGGATCATTTGGTATAACATTTTGCTTTTTAGGGTGAGGATTTGAGGCTTTTTACAACTTTCACAATAACGTACATTACTTAGGTAACTAATTGCAAATAAGCAGGACAAATTTCAGGGTAAATTCACATTACTAGTTATCAAGAATGCTGAAATGTATCAACTCCTGTTTCATTAGTGAGATCAAATGACACTATGCATGTAAAGTACTTTTAAAATATAGAGTTTTACACACACGCAAGGTGAAGTGAATAGCATTTACAGCGTTAGACCGAGCCACAGAATCTCAGGGTCAAACAACACGTATTTGATTCTTTCTCATGTGTCTGAGGTTAGTTGTGGGGGCTCCACTTGAGACTGTGGTAGCAAGTTCAGGTTTGCTCCAGGTGTCTCATACCAGGCCCAGGCTGGAGGGACAGCAGCTACCAGGAGCATATTCTTCCTGAAGCTCTGAGGGGCAAAGTGGAAACGCTCCCCCTCTTTTAACAGACCAATTGAGATATGATTCATATAGCCTAGAATTCACCCATTTAAATGTACAGCTCAATGGTTTTAAGTATGTTTACAGATGTATAGCTATCACCACAGTTGATTTTAGAATATTTCCATCACCTCAACAAGAAACTCCATACCCTTCAGCTGTCACCCAACCCATCCACCCCAATCACCCCCCCACCCCCCGCTCAACCCCAAGCAACCACAACTCTATTTTCTGTCTCTTTAGATTTCCCTGTTCTAGGCTTTCATATTTATGAAATCATACAATACATGGTCTTTTGTGACTGGCTTCTTTCACTTATAATGGAAAACATGCCTCTTAATATCTAGGCTTAGAACTGACCTGTTGTCAATTCCACCATTCCATTGGCCAAATAAGTCACAGGAGCAAATTCAACTCACTGAGGTAGAAAGTATACCCTTTCCATGAAGGCTGATGGGAGAGGGGAGAAGGAGTGGATATATGCTGAACAGTAATCTAATCTACAAAGTACAGTATTATTATATTTTAATTTTTAATTGACCATTTACTTCATTCTGTTTCATGATATCAATGCTCTTTCTCTTGACAATAGGTTTCCTAGCCTAAAATAAATCTATAAATCTGTATCATTATATTAATAACCAATCTCCTTTTTTCCAGTATCATAGTTATTTAAAGATGAAATTTTTAATTTTGCTTTTAATGATGGCAAATCTACTCAATGTGCTGTGTTTTACATAGTCAAAGATATGGAGGAAGGAATTCTGCATAATATTTATTTCAGAGTAAAACAATATTTCCTAAGGCTGGGAAAATATGTGTGTCCAATCTTCACTTATAATCAAACATAAATATTTTTAGGTTTCTGCTGAGCCTGATGGAGCTACTTATGTATTCCAAGGATTTATTCAGGGCAAAGATTATGGGCAATTTGGACTACAAAGACTGGGTAATGTATTCATTTTAATTTTCATGTAGTTCCTTTATTACTCCCAATATCAGAAGAAAATGATGAAAATGATTCTGTACATTAGGCACACTTACTACACTTTGAATCTTGCATTGTCAGGACTATACATTGATACATTTGATAGCCTTTTAAGTAACTGCATTCTTCAAAATATTGGTTCTGTATGTTCCAACTCCATACAATGTTTAGCTTTTCATTCTATTTCTAATAAACATGACAAACTGCCTTTTACTTGCCTGAAGCAAGTAAAAAGAAGAAAAAGTGATATAGATATGAAAGAAAACATTAAAATGTAAATAATTTTATCTCATGAGAATTGTAATACTTTTCTTCAATTTGAATATTGTTGCAACTTTCTTACTGCTCCCCCCAAAAAAAAATGTAGTGGCACTTTGAGAAACTCATAGAGTCTGGAAAGGTAAAATAACTTTGAGGAATGAGCCCTTTTTCAGGGCTTTGTGCTCTTCAGACATGTAAATTTTCTGTGGTGGGAGGCACAGGGTTTTGTCATTTTTATTTCCAACTCTTCTAAAACGTGTGCAAATAGTTAATGGTCTTGTTTGACTGTATTAACATAGCTGTTGGTGATTAATTTTCCTAAGGTATATTCTCCCATTATTATATTGTGATATTAATGCATAAACAGTAAATTCAAGCTCTAAAAACTACTACTTGATGTTTTTCTTAAAAATTCCATTGCTGGACTTCCTTGGTGGTGCAATGGTTAAGAATTCGCCTGACAATGCAGGGCACATGGGTTCGATCCCTGGTTCAGGAAGATCCTACATGCTGTGGAGCAATTAAGCCCGTGCACCACAACTACTAAGCCTGCGCTCTAGAGCCCGTAAGCCACACTGTTGAGCCCATGTGCCACAACTTACTGAAGCCCACGCGCCTAGAGCCCATACCCCATGACAAGAGAAGCCACTGCAATGAGAAGCCCACACACCACAATGAAGAATAGCCCCTGCTCGCTGCAACTAGAGAAAGCCTGTGTGCAGCAACAAAGACCCAATGCAGCAAATAAATAAATAAATAAATAAATAAATAAATAAATAAATAATTTATTTTAAAAAATTCCATTGCTTTGAACTTTTACATAAGTGTTTTGAGTCCCTTGAAAAATAAGGTATAAATAAAGGTACTATCATTTTGTAACTTAGACTAAGGTGTGACTTAGTTGAATATTTATCAAAAAGGCAAATCAGCTTTCTCCCAATGAACAGTGATAATAAGATGCCATTTCAGATAATGTCTTGTCAAAATTGTTAGTTTTAAAAGCAGGATAAAACATTCATTAACATAGAACATTGACATAGTTGTGTAATTGAATGTAAGATGTTTTCACATAATATTCCCCAAAGCATCTCAAACACTATATGTCTAAAAGAGAAGCAATAAAAAAGAAACTATTTCTTTCTGAAAAAGAGCTTATTTATTTTCTCTTCCCCAGTCCCTGTGCCAACATGTTGACAGACCTGATTTTTCTCATTTCCTAACTGTGCTAATGTCATAACCATTTACTCAGCCCCAAACACTCCTAAATACTATGCCTTCTTATCCCTTTCATCCACACAAGCAAGTTCTGTTTATTTTAACTACAAAGGGCTCCCCTAAATCTATCTTTTCATGTTCTTCCTAGTGCTGCAGTTCACATCTTAATTTCCATTTTTATCTAGGATGTTGCTACAGTCTGCAAACTACTTATGCTTTCAGACTAGACTCCCTGAAGTCCATCTCACCCTAGTCACTGTTCTAAATCTTGTATCTTTTCTTTTTTAAACTAGTTTTTTCTTTAATTAATTAATTTTATTTATTTATTTTTTACTTTTGGCTGTGTTGGGTCTTTGTTGCTGTGCATGGGCTTTTTCTGCTTGTGGTGAGCCATGGCTACTCTTTGTTGTGGTGCGCAGGCTTCTTACTGCAGTGGCTTCTCTTGTTGCAGAGCACAGGCTCCAGGTACACAGGCTTCCATAGTTGTGGCTGGCAGGCTCCAGAGCACAGGCTCAGTAGTTGTGGCACATGGGCTTAGTTCCTCCACAGCATGTGGGATCATCCTGGACCAGGGCTCGAACCCGTGTCCCCTGCATTGGCAGGCGGATTCTTAACCACTGCACCATCAGGGAAGCCCCTAAATCTTATATCTTATCTGAGCCTTATTTTTCCCAAACACCTTCAGTTATTCCTCACTGTAGGTGGGTGGAAAATTAGAGCTCTTTAGAATAATATTTATGCCTTTTTGTATAATTTATAATTTTAGCCTCCTACACATGTCCTTTCCACACAGACATGCCTAATGATTGTCATATCCCCTAAATATGCCACTCACCTTCACATTTCTAGGCTTCTGAAGGCCCTGCTTCCTCCTCTATTTGTTGTTTTACTGATTCTTCGAGGTCAAGCTCATATTATATGTCCTCCAGAAAACATTCTTACATACCACCAGATGAAATTACTGCTTCCTTTCCTAAAGCACATTGGTCATTAATTCATGCTTGATATATACACTTATTTGTGGCTCTATATTCTTCCTACAATTGTATGAACTCTTCAGAGACTCTGCTTATTTTTTATTCTGTACCCTTTCCTGGAAAAATATCTTATACATAGTAGGCATTGTGCAAAATTGTGTGGAAAAGAGTTGGAGTTTCATGAATTATTTTTGTTTACTATGTACATTTCTAAGTACATATCTTGTAGATATTTCCAAGTAGATATCTTGAGCAAAGAAGAAATTAATTGGTTCATAAAAAAAATCAAGTGTGATAAAGTACAGTTGATTTTGTATTTATAAGTTATTTTCTTATTTTATAGGACTGAATATGTCAGAAGGTTCAAATTCTTCAAATCAGCCTCATGGTACAAATAGTAGTTCTGTGGCCATTGCTATTCTTGTGCCTTTTTTTGCACTTATATTTGCAGGATTTGGATTTTATCTTTATAAACAAAGGTAAGTTTGTTGATTTTATGTATAAAACATTTCCCAAATCTATATTTCATGTTCTTTTTACTCTCTAGTTCAAATTCTAACTTCCAATTTTTTCTGGGTTGTTGAAATCTTGTGTGCCAAATACTGCCACAGTTGTTGAAACCATTATTTCCCCTGCCCTTCCTTCCACCACCACCTCCACCACACTACTAAAATTACTCTAAGTTGCACAGGCATTCAACTTAACCCTTCCTCCTTTTTGTCTGTTAATTTCCTGGTACCTAACTAATTGTATAAGTTATTTTTACGTTATCCATGTTGAAACTTTAGAGATACAAAATCTAAGCTAAGGTTTACATTGAAGAGGTGATAGCTGCTGCCAGATTTATTTAGAGAACTAGGAAGAAGCTTTTGTCCAAACCTCTTAGTTCACACGACAGTACTGATAGATTTTACCCAGGCAGACAGATGATAAAGTCCTCTAATTCTCTCAGTTATCTTCTGTTGCTTTTAGAAGATGATGCAATTAATATGTTATATTTGTGATACATCTTACATATGACTATATCATTATTAGTTGGTGCCTTTTCACTACATCCGTTACAACATCTGGGTGAGGGGCTTCACTATATAGTTCTCCACTATTTGGGACCATCCCTTATTAAGTAAAAAAGTATGAGAAAAAAAAAAGAAGAAGAAGAAAAAAGTGTGCAGGTAACCAGATAATTAACTGAATACCTACAAGTAATATATTTTTCTCAAAACTGATGTTTTTATTATAAATGCCAGTCTGTATTATCTAAGAATGATTTATTTAATATTATGTAAATTTGTAACCATTGTGCATTAACAGCTGTTTAGGCCTTGTCAATATCAGATGTTATTAATGATAAAAATCATCACTAAATTTATTTATAAAGCAAGCTATGCTAATCTTTTTTAATATTGTTGTAAAATACACATAACCTAAAGTCATTTAAACCATTGTAGGTGTATAATTCAGTGACATTTAGTACATTCACAATGTCTATCACCCCATCACCCCAAAAGGAAACAGTACCCACTAAGCAGTCACTCCCCACTCCTCCCACCCCGGCCCAGGCAACTACTAATCTGCTTTCTGTCTATTGGTTCACCTATTCTGGATATTTTATGTAAATGGAATCATATAATATGTGACATTTTATATCTGGCTTCTTGAATGTAATATAATGTTTTCAAGTTTTACCCATCTTATACCATACATCTGCACATTATTCCTTTATATGGCTGAATAATATTCCAGTGTATGTTTGAATGTGTTATGTTTAAGTGTGTCCATTCCTTAGTTGATGGACATTTGGATTGTTCCTATGTTCTGGCAGTTGTGAATCGTGCTGCTATATGCATTTGTGTACAAGTTTTTGTTTGGATGTCTGTTTCAGTTTTTCTGAGTATGTACTCAAGAATGGAATTGCTGGATTATGTGATAACCCTCCATTTAACCATCCTAGTGAAGTAGTATCTCATTTTGGTTTTGATTTGCATTTCCCTAATTACTAATGTCATTGAGCATCTTTTCATGTGCCTGTTGGTCATTTGTCTACAACCTTTGAAGAAATGCCTATTTGTGTACTTTGCCCATTTTTAAAATTGGGTTATTTGTCTTCTTGTTGTTGTTGGGGTATAAGTGTTCAGTATGTGTTCTGGATACTAGACCCTTTTCAGATATATGGTATGCAAACATTTATCTTTATATGAGTTGTAGTTCCACTCTCTTGATAGTGTCCGATATATAAAAGTTTTTTATTTTGATGAAGTCCAGTTTCTTTTTTCTTTTGTTACTTGTGCTCTTAGTGTCATACCTAAGAAACCATTGCCAAATTCAAGGTCATGAAAATTTACCTGTATGTTTTCTCCTAAGAGGTTTATAGATTTTGCTCTTATATTTAGAACTTTGATTAGCTTTAATTTAATTTTTGTTTAATTTAAATTTTGTTTAATTTTATAAACTTTTCTAAAGCTTGATATTATTTTCCTTAAAGCTGTTGTTCAATATTAGCAGAAGGAAATCCTTTTACATCTTTGTGATCCTTACCTAACTAGAAGGAAATGACGTTGCTTCTGTTTTTTATTGTGAATCTAGTTTGAAAAAAAGAGAGACAAATATGATCCATTAGAATTATGCACCTGGCAAGAGCAAGTTGTAAGCAATATGATTTGTATTATGTAACAATGTATAGATGATGCTATTGAAAGAAACTTTAGATAGATTTTTTAAAAATTATCATCATACAAAGCACCTAACAATTTTTAGTGTGGAGAAAAATTCAGAAAATACATTAGGGGTAGTAAAATCACAGAATAGCAAATACAGATTACACTAAAATAAATAGTTGAAATTTGTGGTGTTTGGTGTAAACAAAGGAGATTTATTTTAAAGCCTTTTTAGGAATTAGGTTTGAGAAACAAGTAGGGGCAGTAATGGCCTCTGTTCTATTACAAATGTCAGCAAATTATGCAGTGGGATGTGGGAAAGAGAAACTAGCAATGAACATTCGTCAAAAGTGAGACAAATAAAGAAATGAAGCAGGAATTCAAGGCGAGAAACTTATACCAGCCAGCCTAGATTCCATGTGTTTTATTAGCTAATGGCAAATGTTCAGTTATCAGTAACTCTTTGGAAACTATTTTCATGGATTAAGTATCAGTATAATTAGTAATTTTTTCTTTGAGATTTTGAATTTACTTGCTCTAACATGTATAACATTTTAGGCCAATTGAATATTTATGTTTCTGGGATACTCCAAGCACCTTCCCAAATTAGGCATCAGCATTAGATGTCCATTCTTCTTGGAACCCCCTTCTTATTACTGCAGAACCAACTCCTTATTGTCCAAGTGTCAGATTAAGTTTTACCTGCTTAGAGATGCTTTTCCTTATTGCCTCCCCTAAAGTGGCTCCCAGTTACTTCTTGCCATATCAACCATTTTTCTTTTCATCAAAACATTTTTTATTATCTATTACTTTTCTTGTTTTATTTATTTTTAATTCATTCATCACTTCTATCTTACAATATGAGCTCCATGAGAGTGATGACTCTATGTTTTTTGTAAAAAAATGAAATAAAATTATATATCCAATACCTAGGATCATGCCTAGCACATCATAGATGCTCAGTAAATATTTGAGGAATGAATAGTAATGAGATTAAAATTCATCAGCATCATAATTTAGTCATATTTTACATACTAATTCATAATGATAACATTATTTCCTAAGAAAATTTATGAGAATAGCCATAATATTTATTTACACTTACTCATATTGGTGCTGTTTATAAATATATATTGTATGTAAATAATAAAAGTCACTCAGGATTTAAAAGTGACAGATAAATTGTTCAAATGTGTTGTATTGAGTTTATGGTTTCTCAATTAATACTTTCAAGTTACATTATCTGTTAACAATGATAACAAGTATATTATGTTTGAGCCCTACTCTGCCATTTCTAGAAGAAAGTTAACACATAGCTAATCAATGTTCTCATCAACAGGACTGCACCCAAGACACAGTATACAGGATGTTCAGTTCATGAAAATAATAATGGCCAAGCAGCTTTTGAAAATCCCATGTATGACACCAACGCAAAGTCAGTGGAAGGGAAGGCAGTACGATTTGATCCCAACTTGAACACAGTCTGCACAATGGTATAACGCGGCAACCTTTGCCTTCTTCAGAAGCTTGGAAATCGACACACAAAACAGTGCACATTGAGTTCACTGATAAACAAATTAAAGCACACTTTTCAGGACTTGCTGGGTCACCTTTTCCTGAGGAATGATAGAGAAGAGTGTTTTTTCATAAACTGGACCATAATTCTTCTTCATGTTTACCATGGAGAGTTTTACAGAAATTCAGCTGCACTCTGAGAGTGCTTACTCACAGTTTATTTGCTTTTTTTAAAAGGAGATTATTCTAAAACATAAACTTATTTGCATATATTGGAGGAGCATCCACTATCAGTATTTCTGTGCTTTATAAACTATATTAGAGGGACTGGGTAAAAAATGATATAGGGTAGAAAATAAGAGCTATACTTACAAGAGTCAATAGATCACTGACTTCTCTTTAACTGTCATGAGCTACATCACGCCCATAAGTCTGTTTTTCACCCACTCTATGAGCTGTTCCTTCCTATTAATTGAGTCATTGTTTTCTTTTTTTCCCTGGTTATTTCAGATTGAGTCATACCCTGAAATGTTTATGATCTAATTTCTGCCACAGAAGAGATAAGATTGCCCACTCTGATTTGACTCTTTCTGGGTTTTGTTCTTTAGTATCATATTGCTATCTTTTTTTTAGACTGCTTGTCATAGTTTCTGCAAATGGCAAGATCATCGTGCTATCCCCCTGGTTTCCCTCATTATGTTGTAACCAATATTATTCAGTGAGCCATGGGGTAGTGTTTAACTCCTTGCTTCAATCTGTTTTGTCACTCAGAAACCACTTTAGCTGGCAAAAATTACCTGTAATGATGATGATTTTGCAGTTATCTGAGACACCAAACTTACCATTCTTTACCAAACTTTCCAATGTTTCTGCAAGACCAAATAGAACCTATTAGTCTACTTATTTAGTTTATATCTACTTATCCTTCCAGTTGAGCCTTCAAATTTATTTAATCTTGTTTTGAACTTTTATCTAACAGTGAGTTAGAAATATAAGCTTTTTAAACTTTTAACTTTTAGTCAATGAGTTAAAGATATATTTTGAAGCATCCCCTAATCAAAGTGACTAAAAGCAAAAAAAAAATACTTTCAAATCACCAATATAAATTTATTTCCTAAAGTTGTGGATTTACCAAATTTTCATATATTTGAAAATTTCTATACTCTTATTCTTAAGAAGCAATGTTCAGATATGACAGGTTTCTTTCATAATCAAATTAAGATATGTATTTGCAAGTTATTGGTGGCTCATTTACAACTGTATCCCAGTAATGCCAGCATTTTGATTTAATAGGTCATTGTCTCCCTTTTATAGCATGTTTTACTTCAAAGAATAAATTATGTACCCGGTGTGAACAATTTGCTGTTGTCCCTTTCAAATATGGATCAACTTGTAAACAAACAGTCTTGACTTTTTGTATCATGAGACAGAGTGCCTAAGAGAAATCATTGCACCCTGAGCGCTGCTTGGATCTATCTCTACAACATATAGTGAATTTCTTGTAAACCACATTGAGATACACTGTTTTGGAAATTCATATAATTTTCTCAACACTGTACTCTACTGACAGGATGCTGTTTTAAATTTTATTCCATCAGTTATTTATTCTTGTTTATTCAAATGACTGCAATAACAATGATTCATTCATTAATGTTAAGGTTAATACATTTAAGATCTTTAAACAATGTTTCTTCTGCAACTGGCTACTCCTCTTATATTAATGCATACACTTTTGTAAAGAAGTATATTTTTATGGAAAAAAAACTTTGTAAAAGTATGATGTAAATTTTCAGTGCAATGTAAACAAAATAAAAATGGATAATTGCTTTTGTAAAATGTGTATTCTTTTCAAAATTGGCTGCCAATGTACTGGTTAGTAAAAGGAAGGACGAGCCCATCTTTATTTGGTGTTGTAAGGTTCTGAAACTGCATATTATATATACTTAGTTCACAACACAATAATGAAGTATGGATGTTTTTCTTCTCTATGTTCTGTATTTCCCCAAGTGTGACATTCTTAAGAGGCAATAGAATCCCAGTAAACATAGTAGTATTCTAAGAACCTCATCTTAGAATTTACCTTAAATGTAAATACTTTAATAATACATACTATCTAAATTTAGATATACCTATGATTTCTAGTATTTCTGTAGCATATTTTCTGAGAAATATTTATGTTAAGCATGCTTTATAGGTATGAACCCAGTAAACTTTTGAATTGCTGCATTAAACTAATACACACAAACATCTATCTTTCCAGATGGAACATGTAAAATTTTGTACTCAAGTTTTGTACTCAAGAACTTTCTATAGAGTTCAAATCACAAGTTATTTAAATTCAAGTTTATTAGATAACTTTTTCACAAAATACATTGTCTTTATATTTCAAAACCTCAAACTCCAGCCTTTATAGTCTATCTCTGTTTATTACACTTTTATTTTAGAAATAAATGCTTCTTGATATAATTGTAGCTTCTGTTTTAACTTTGTTAACTCTATTACCTTGACCTTTCACTCACTTCACATCTTCTATATTTTCTCTTGTTATTCTCTGTCTTTATTTTTATTCCTCCCTATGCTTTTTTTCTTTTTCTCCCTTTTTATTTTTCAACTTTTTAATTTGTTTTCTTTCTTTTGATGATTTTCTTAACATCCTTTCCTCTTTTACATGTCATACTTTTTAGCCTTTTATTATTTCTCATTTTTTATATTCTCTTTATCTTTTTAACCCTCTCAAAAGTTAGCAACAATTTTAGTGGAATTAATTTTATTTTTATCTTTTCCCAGCTTTATTGAAGTATAATTAACAAAATTATAAGGTATTTAAAACATGTAACTTGATTTGATAAATGTATATAGTGTTTCTTTTCTTATATTTAAGAACATTAAAGCCATAGGTTCCATCCAAGATCTCTTGATAATGGAGCCTAATGAAAATGATTATGGAAATAAACCAAAGGTCAGATTTACTTTACCTGTCCTTTTCACTTACAAGTGAGAAAAAAAAAAAAACAAGGTTAGCTAAAGGAGTCAATAAAAATAGATACGATACTCTCTTAAAGAGAATAAGAGAATGTATTGCCTGTCAAAGTATTAATCTGTAAATATCTATAAATTAAAACATGCATAAAGTAAGATAAAAAAGAACATCTATAAAATTATAGATGCTCATAAGTCTAGGAAATAATTTAGAATGGGCAGTTTGAAATATGTCTGAAAGAAATATTGATTTGCTTCTTTTTTTTTAGGATGAATTTGGAGGAAAGGGAATATTGATCTGAGAAGATATACATGTGTAAAATCTGAGAAATATCTTTTTGTCATCAGTTTCATGAGCTTGGTATTCTGAAGTAATTTGAGACCAGATTTAAAAGTTACTGAGGAGTAGAAATGGCCACTGGACAGTAGATTTCATTCTTCGGTATACAAAGCAACAAAACTAGTGAACACCTGCCAAATACTTTCCCAACTTTTAATAAGTTCCCATGTGTGATAATTTTATTAGTCTTGAAAAAGAAGTATATTCTTCACATTCAAATTCATAGCTATAAGTTGTGCTGCAAACACAAAACAAATCTGTACTTAAATTCTCATAAGATCCAAATCTTGCTTGTAACTACTTGCATACCTGTGAAAATAGGGATGAGCCCATACACTTTGTCAGGACCAATGAGATACATAGATGTAGAAAAAATTATAGATCCATCTACATAGTATAAATTAAAATCAACAGGCCTTCCTTCTCAGTAAGTACCTTCGTATACTTGAGTTAAGATTTTGTATCGCCTGAAGGAACTTATTAGAAAGAAATATATTATCTGGAGAATGTCACAATGATAGCATTATAATCCCAATAAGCAAATTAACACAGCTATTATAGAGCAAGTTAGAGCAAGTGCTCCTAATATCTTTATTTTTAAGCCAGGACTTTTCCAGTCTATACATCCTTTTTAGAATAAAATTGTTAAATGCATAAAATGAAATAAAAAGGAAATTAATGATAACAAAATAGTATAAAAATATTTTCAAATATTCTAGTATATGTATATTAATATACATATATATGAATACATATATATAGATACTAATACATAATGTATATGTACTTCTCTACTGATACATTAGATAAGCAGTGGGGCTAATAATTTCTGTAATTTCAAAGAGTATCATAAGCAATAATTGAGATATTCATAACATTTAACATGACATAAAATATCTGTGATTTTTATTGGTGACAAAATCAGATATTATTTTTACCCAGCTTTTTACTGAAGGAAATACTGTATTTTAATGAGAACAATGAAGATAAAGGTGTAGCATTTTCCCACCCATATTTACAAATTTTTTGAATTCTATCTGCATACCAGGTTAAGAACCCTGCTTTAGTGATTGGAATTTACAGCAAGTACATTGTAATGGGACAGGGAAGAAAACATTGTTCTCTTGAGCTATTGGCAATGAAAACTGAATGCTAAAGTTGGACTTTAGTTGCCAAATAACAACATAAAGAAGAAATATTTTTAAGAAGAAATCCCTAAGGGGGAAGAGTGAGTATAAATAGTAAAATGTCATTAATTAATTTATTAATACAGCAAATATTTTCTAACATTAGATATGTACATACTGCTCCACTACAAAGCATAATGCTTTGGATGAATAAAAGAATAAGAAACACATAGATCTTAAAGTTTTGTCAAGCTATAAAAATTATTAAAGTATGTATAGAAGATATCACAATAATTCTGTGTGATATCCATGTTCATCTCTGTAAGCTTTCACTCTTTTACTTTTCCTGTCAATTAAATTTGACTTCTATGGAAATATAAGCAAGTCTTTGACTAGGCTCCTGAATAAGGTTAAGGAGTATAAAGGTGATTTGGATTATGTGGTATCAATACATATCTTCAGGATATTCAGAATTTGATGGAATTAATTTGAAAACTGTCTTTAGGTCAATTTACTATCATGGAAAACTTGGACATTTCTTGGCAGAATGATCATAGGCTATTCACAGTATCAGTGGGGAATTTCTGTTTTACTTTTTATTTTATCTGTGTATGTTTTCTTAGGGATCTTTATTGCAGCTTTATGTATAAAATGTCATTTGCAGTTTAATTGAAGGAAAAAGCAGCTACAATTTCAATAGAAATCAATTAGACAAGACAAAGATCAAATTTATATTTAACGATATGCTATTATTGGGTAAGGAAAATCAGTATTTCTTTTTGCCTAGTAATTCTACTTAATAGGTTATCCAAAGGAAATAATCAGAGAGAGATACTTGACATTACTTTTCAAATCATGCATTATTTGTATGTAGTGAAAAATATATCACTAGTTACCAATGTATAAGCAGCACAAATATTCACTGATCTGGGATTGCATTAGAAATTACCATACATTTATAACTAATTATTAAAAATCACGGTCAAAGTTAATGATATGAAGACTTCAATTTTTTAATACAAAAACTACTCTTTCTCTCTCACTCCCTTTTTCTCTTTCCATTTTTCTTTTTACTCCAGATACAAACATATACAAACATAAATGTCTTGAACCAAAGAAATAAAATACAAATAAACACAATTATCAAGAGTGTGAATAATTACATTCTTTTTGTTTGACTTTTTTTCAGGAAGGCATGTATGTTAATCACATTATAAAAATAATAGTTTTAAATGAAAAACACTTAGTTTGAATGTTAAAAAGTAGCTTTTACCTTGATGATAACTTTTCTTAGAAGAGTATTCAGACCTAGAAGTGATAGTTGAAGAGCCTGAGTTAAGGAGACTCACTCACAGACTCACAACTGTGTCAATATGAAAAACAAAAGCAAAAACTAAGAACTAAAGGGATAATGTCATACACAGCAAACTGTTTAAATGAGTTAAACAAGTGAGAAAAATTAATAAATCCTTTGAATGATGGATGATTTTTGTCAAATATCTGTGTATTTTCACTTTCTTTTTGCTGTTTGAACTGCATCAAAAGTGCCCAGAATAAGAATATTGGACAAACAGGTAATTTTTTCCAGTGAAAGTAAACTTCCTCTTAGAAAGGTAACTAAAGTAATGAAAAGAACCTGAGATAATATTTTTGTTTATTCTCTATATTTTAGGAAATAAATACTTCTCCAAATAACTGCAACAGCATATGTTTCACTTTATAGAACATTTTAAGAAATGTTAAAAACCTTAAAAAATACCTGACCAGAAGTTTTTTTGTTTTGTTTTGTTTTTAATGATCATTCCTTTGAGCCTATGGAGTTGATGAATCTCTTTTTCCTTAAAGCAATTACACTATCTAACCTATTTTCTTTTTTTACATTTCATTTTCTGTTAGTAAGATGTATGTAAAGTACTTTTAGTTTGAATAGTTTCATGTAACTAAGAGCAAGACA
The DNA here is from genome assembly GCF_030028045.1 of Hippopotamus amphibius kiboko. Classification (NCBI taxonomy): domain Eukaryota; kingdom Metazoa; phylum Chordata; class Mammalia; order Artiodactyla; family Hippopotamidae; genus Hippopotamus; species Hippopotamus amphibius. The sequence goes on along the minus strand of NC_080190.1, from coordinate 148,514,304 downwards.
TCATTATACGTGACAGTTTAAAATATTCCTTAGCATTGTAAAGAAGCATAAACCATACTATTTGCCTCATAATTTAATAAGTGGTTTCTTTATTTAAAGGACATTTTAGCAGTTCATATGTCCCGCCACACCTCCAGTAGCAGACTCCAACAATACCTTTTTGTTTAAAATTACAATTTTACTTCTAACTCTCAGGATATAATTGACATTATGCAGATGACAAAAATGTATAAAAGTATTTAGAAAATGAAAGTAAAAGTTATAAGTAGTCTGTATAAAGTGCAGAAAAGTTAATGTTAAGTCACTTTAAGAATCAACAAAGTAAATTTATTCATAAGGTAGGTTTAATATGTAAAAAATTTTTAAATGGAAAAATTAATAATTCTTCTCTAACACTTGTTTTGAAAATGCAAATCGGTTCCAATATGACTGATATATCAGCAAACAATTTGAGTGTAGCAAAATTTCACATTTGCTTATGGTTAGACTTCCCTCAACCATAGACAAGCCTGAACACAGTTAACTTCAGCCCCCTAAACCAGACTGCATGGAAATATACCACACACACATGAAAACACCCTACCAGCTCCTTCAGGTGACTCTATGTGTCATGAGACACTCCCATCTATATCTGGTGTTACAACTATTCATCAAGTTTCATATAATTCTCCTTCCTCCACCACAAAACTACAATCCTTCTGACATACACTTCCAAAAACACACTTCCAGTCTTGTTTAAGGTAAAGTGCTATGTTTTTTGTAGTAAATGTGCATTTTTAACCACTTGGTATGTATGTAACTCAACTATTATTTTTGTTAGATTTCTATCTTTTTTTATGTTCCACTAAGAAAATTTGGGAGTTATGCCCCTAATTCTATTTTGCCTCACAAATGTTGTGGCTTTTTATTGCATAATTTTGCCCTGCACAGTAATTTTTAGTAACACGTATGTCACATTAGAGCAGGACTGATGGTAATTGTTTTTCCCATTTTTAATGGATTTATATGTTTCAAACATTAGAAGGAATAAAATGATAAAAAGCAAAAGTCCCCCTTCCCCATGCATACTCATAAGTTCCATGAAAGTCAGTATTATTAATTTGTTGTTTACCCTTGACGAAATAGTTTCATGCACACAGAAGCCAATAATCCATTCCTTATTTTTAACCTAATGGCAGAATACAATGCACATTTTTCTAGACTTCATTTTTTTAATTTAATATGTTTTGAAGATCTTATTAAGATTCAAAAAGATTTTTCATTCCACAGTATAATATATACATATATATATATATAACAATTTATATAAATAGATCCTATCAATGGACATTTACATTGGCATTCCAGTCTCAAGTTATCAAAAGTAATACTGCAATAAGTAAATAAATAGACTGCCAATAAACCTATGGTTTACCAAACTGGAATTGCTGGGTCAAAGTGGGTGATGTATTTGAACTTTTGATAGGACTGTAAAATAGGTTTGTGGCATTTTATGCTCCCACTAGTAGTGAATAATACTGATTATTTTCCCACAGCTTTGAATATGACTACTTTCCAATATTCTGTCAATACACGATATTAGATAAATACTACTTCCTCTATATTTCATCGGGTTATGTTAAATGTATTGCCAAGCATCTAGGTCATGTCCCACATTATATTCCACAGATACCAGTATCCATCAAAATGCTCAGTAGATGTTTTTTGAAAACAAAAATCCCATAGCCAAAAATAGTTTAGAAAATCTTGAATAGAACAAGTTTCCCCTAGAAATTCTCTGAACATTTATCATGCTAATATGCATCTTGAATATCAAAGATGAGAATATAAATGAAATATTTCCAAAATATATTTAACCATGGAACACTTATTAACTTATTAGCATTACACAGACCACCAGCATTTCTTGGAACATAATTTAGAAAAAAGAGATCTACATCACCTTTGACATGCTGGGAAGATACACATAAGTGTACAAATACTTAGGATTATAACTGGTCTAGAGGTTGGCTTCTCTCTAAGCTAATAAAATATTTCAATCAAATTATTTATCTTGATTGATATATTTTATTTAATACATGAAACTGTAGACAGGGAATAACATATTGCAACTCAAAGAAAATTTACATACAAATTCTGATACTTTGCCAATGCGAGTTTTAGTCTCAGCAAAAAAAAATCTAACATTCTAATTATTGTAGTTCACAAAAGTGACTGAATGAGGAAAAATAGTATTTTCAAAGTATCAGTAAGTGTGGAATGTACTAAACCATCAACAAATATGAACCAGCACAGCTTTCAGAAAACAATCAAAAAATAATATTTTTGTTCTAAATGTATTTTATGGGCAAAGAAACCTACATAAGAGAAACTGCACAAAAATATATTATTTTTTATATTCCTTTTCCATTATTTTACCCTCCTTATTACCTTCCCATAGTAGCTTTCAAAGTCTTCCAAGCAAAGTGAGTTTATGCGTGTATAACTCCCTTTACCTATGTTAATTGTAGCTAATATATTAATGTCTTTATGTGATAAAAGGTCTGACCTTCATACAGATTGTGTGAACCCTTCCAAGGTCAAATCTTATTCATTTTTGTAGCTCACTCCATTGAAGGATGCCATGACTGAAGTGGGAAGGAAAATTAATATTCATTGATATCAATTATTTACCTGGTAAGATATTGCATATATGTATATTAAGCATTATGTATAAAATATATATTATCTAATACTTTTGTTGCAATTCTGAAATGAAAGTATTGCATATAGTAACTAGCATAAAATAAATGCTAAATCAAAGCTTTTTAGGTAAAGGTGACCCCATATTTCCTCTCCTGAATGAAGGGCTGACTCTATAAAATTTTTCTGCTTTGTGTTAAGGCTCTTAATTTTAAAAAAGATGTGTAGCAATCTTGCTTGATAGTAGTTTGTGATAAACATTAAATGGAGTAAGATCCAAATGACATTAATAGTATTAATATTAGTTGCACAAGAATTCAAATATTTGGTGTTTTTTCATCATTGGGCTATTTAGAATTTCTTACCCAAATTTGATCAACTAAGAGAATAACCTTTTAAGATCCTATGCAAAGGCTTTGATGTGAGGAATTACAAATTTCTGAACAGTTTGGGATACAATGAAATTGATGTATTATTCATCAGGCATACATGGCATATCAACTTTGAGTACTTTTTAGAAATCACATAACAATGAGATGTCAGTGGCTCTAAAATGAGTATTTCATCAGAGCTCTCCCCATACTGTCTGTGATTTCAGCAATTTCTATACCTATTCCAGAAAGTCAGTAACTAATCAACATCAACTCTTTAGTGAAATAAACCTATTTAATAATTATTTTCTTTCTTTGTAGTGAAATGTGCTTTAATATTGATTATCTTTTGCTCATCTAACACAAGTGTTTGCATTTATTTGATTTTAAATGTGTTAGAATCAATGTCCTTCAGCAGAAGACCACCAGGAACACACACATGTTTGAATAAATTTAGTTAATTACTTGTCCCAGTAAAGGAGAGCAAGAATGCTCGCCATGGTTCCCCAGGGTGCATCTCAGTAAGAGAGTGTTAGAGGATTTTTGCTTGTGTTAGATGATTTTGGTGAATTTACAGAAGTGATGTTTTTCTCTAGATTGGAAGCAGGAGTAGTTCTATGAATGATCATTTTAATGAATCTTAAGGAGGAAGAAACACCAGACTGGAGTTCAGTTGTAACTCATAAAGATAAACAGTTACTGGTATTGGCCAGAAAAGGAGGATGTTTGGTCATTTTTGTGGCTTAGATAATGTTCATGTTTTGTTTTGTTCAGACGTGGTTAAGAAGTGGTCTTATATTTGTCCTGATTCATTATGGCCATCTAATATTGATGGTCTGTGTAATTGCCCATGTTTAATAGGAGAAGATGAGAATCTAGCTGTAGTGTCAGGCTAGCTTGTAGCTATACCAAGTCCTGTCTGAATGTACTAGGCCAGCTCCTGGATGTCATGGGCTGTTTATCTCAGATGTATCCTTCTTCGGACTAAATGCTGATATGAGTTGCAACTAAATTTAGCCTCAGAAAAAAAGTAGCTCCTTTATTTCTTCCTTTAGCTTTAATTGAGTGAATATGTTAACTGAGTTGAAGGATATTTCAGTAATGTTATCAATTGAAATGTTTCATTAAAAGATTATTGTCATAGGGGTTTTTTGTTAGCTTACTGTACAGATTTTTATTACTACATTTATAATTTATGATAATAGATTTTTAGTAAACTATGAATGTATCTTCATAAATCCCAAACACTTAGAAAATATTTAAATAGCATATGTAAGCATATGTAGAGAACTAGATGCGCATTAAATATGTGGCTGCAAACAGATGTGTATGGTGATTGAAATTTCTAAGTAACGAGTATGTGGTTATATATAGTGATTTAGGTGAATTTTTGTTTACATCATTAGCATTTCTGAAGGAACATCTTTTTGCCTACTTAGAAACATGTTTTAAAACTTAGAATTTTTTGTATTCACCTAAAACACAGTATATCAAACTAGATAGTTTCCAAATTTCATGGCATCTGTCTCAGCGGTTTACATCCCAGCTATTAGGTTATTCATGCCACTGATATGGTGGTCATCCCTAACAATTCTTTCACCTTCATTTCCCATAGGCCAGTGTATGACAATGGTATGTTAATTTTACCTACTAAATATGTCTTGAGTTCATTCATTTTTCTTCCATCCCATTGCTAATATCCTAGTCCAAGACAGCATTATCTTTCTCTTGACCTACTCAGTGCACTAGCCTGCTAAGTGCATTCTCCACATCTAGTCCTCGTTTTTCTTGTCTGTTCTTTATAAAGCAGCTGTAGTGAGATTTTCAATCACAAATCTTGCTTTGTGTTAAGTTGCATAGTAAAGTCTATCCAGAGTGTTAACGAAGCATGAAAGAAGTGAGTAACTTGTTGGATGAAGCTGATTCTAAAATAAAACTTTTTTAGTTAATTCTTAAAGGATGAATGAGAGTCCAAAAAGTAGATAGTGATAGGAAAGAGTAGTAAAGGGAAGATTTCAGGTAGACTAGTAACACAGGGGCATAACGTGGAGAGATACAGGTATAGTAGAGTAAAATAGTTGTTTAGAAATCCTGAAGCCCAGTGTACATTTGGAGGAAAGATAAAAATGAAACTAGAAACTTAAGAAGTAAAAGATCAGGAAAGTCCCTGCATGCTATGCTATGAAGGTTTCACTCTTCTCAGTATTAAATTGGGATCCAATGAAGATTTTAAAGACACAGTAATGGTACTTAGTTTTTGTTTAGGGGAGAAAAAATCACTCTGGAGGCAGAGAAAGACAACACATGAAGGGAGATGAATTTAGAGTAAAAAATTTGCTGAGAAGACATTACAAAATTCTAGTGAAGTCTGTTAGGAACCTGTTGTAAAGCAGTTCTAGTTGTTTTGGAGATGACATGTGTATTGAGGTGATATAGAGGAGATGGACTTGGAAAAATGTGATAAAGATTGAATGTGCGGGGAGATAGGGAATGACAGGATTAAAGAAGTCTAAATGGACTCTCCAATATTCTGGTTTGAAGAGTGTGGATGAAGAATGATATGCTGGCCAAAATAAATGATAAGAGAAATAATATACAGGTTGATCAACATAAGAGAGGAGGTCTTAAGCCCAATTTTAAATACATTGAGTCTCTGGGATTCGTTCCTATGTCAAATAGGTAGCTACAAATATGTATCAACCTAGAGCACAGGAAGTGGAGAGCAAATTTAGTTTGGAATTATAGGAGCTAAATGTGGGAGTTGAGCTGTCTATGAAACTATATAGGATATATGCTTCCAGAGTAATTTTTCCCCTAAACAAAAATTTAATACTGTTATTAGGCCTAAAATCTTCATTAGATCCCCATTTAATATAAAGAAGAATTGAACCTTCATAGCATAGTATAGGACACAGGACTTTCCTGATCTTGTACTTCTAAAGTTTCTAGTTTCATTTTTTTAATCTTTCCTCCAAATATATAGAACATAAAAGAAGATGGTTAAGACAGGCAGAACACTACAGACAACTTCTCTTTAGGAGCAACTAGTCTGGAATGATTTCACACTGTTTTACATTTGCACATTTTATTCTTCTATTTTCCCTTAGTACTTCTGAATATTTGATTTTTTTATTTTTGAAGTTTTGTTTTTGCTATTTTAACACCAACCTATTTCAACTATGCTCAGGGAAAAAGAGAAAGACGACTTCTTGCAACAGAAGACATGTGAAACTGAAATCCCAGGAGCTTGAAAGTTTGTGGAAGCTTGAATCAAAGTTGGGAGACTTCTAAGGAGCAAATTTTAAATTCAGTGGAGGAAGTTAAGACATTTCATCAGCCTTTTTCCTCCTATCTGATCCTCTTACCAGGATAAAATATTGATACATTCCCAAATAACTAGATTTGCTTTAAATTATTGCTCTACTTTTATCAGGTAAGTTCTTAAAGGTTATTGACAAATTTCTTCATAAAAAAAAATGATAGCTGCAATACAATGGACCAGTTACAAACAAGCTTACAAATTCTTTTTCAGTTAGTCTTGTTTGCACTTATAGGTTTTTAAATCCCTCAGAGATTAGATTTCATAGAAATATATTTTACTGTACATTTCCTGAGGATCCAAGCATGGTAGAGAGCATGGAGTAACCACCCAATAAATATTGCATAATTGCTTGTTTGGTTACTAGTTTTAGCCCATCAACTTCAAATATGAGAACAGAGAACTTAAATTATTATTCATGAACATGTAAAAATAGACTTCCCTGGTGGTCCAGTGGTTAAGACACTGCCCTTCCACTGCAGGGGATGCAGGTTTGATCTCTGGGATCTCTGGTCTGGGGAACTAAGATCCCACATGCTGAGCCACACGGCCAAAACTTTCTTAAAAAATTTTTAAGTAATAATAAAAAGAAGTAAACATAAAAAAATAGATTTTAAAGTATTCCAAGAATGCCCTTAAAATGCAGTTAGCAAATGGCAGAGGAGACTATACTCATTAAAAAAAAAAGTCAACTTACTTAGTAGGAAGAAAGGAGATATGTCAAATGAAAGAGAAATCATGATCAACACAGAAGAAAACTAAACAAAATCAAAACAAAAGTAAAATAAACTATTTAATATGAAATGTAGTTGAATTGAATTTTCATCCATTACTAGTCTACTGTTTTGAACAAAAGCAAGTAACTTCTTTAAAAATTTTGCTTTGAAATTATGTGTCAGAGTAGTTTATTTTAAAGTGGTACATGCAACTTACCTTCTATGCTGTTATTCTAGTAAATAGCCAGTCTCCTACATCATAATTTCTCTTACATTTCAAAATATTTTTACACATTAATGACTACAAACTTCAAATTATAATTTGAAATATACAGGCAATATTTTATATTTTTTGGATACACTTTTTTTTCAGAAGTAGAAACTGCAAGAATAAAGAAATAAGTAAAATTTGTTTAGTTTCTGTGTTTAACTGATAATTTTATTTTTTCTTTTTCTAGCCAAAACTAACATCTAAGCTACCACGTAGTGTTACAGAGGATAATTTTGTTTGTTCTATTAACTTTAAATTTTATAGTTTGTTGAAAACACGTGAAGATTCTCCATTTTAACAATGATCTGAAGATAGTATTGTATCTATAGGCAGGAATGGAAAACAATAGCTGTAAATAACTATAAAATCTCATTCAATTGCAGTCAATATTTGAAATAGAAAGGAATGGGGTAAAAGCACAGGAACCAAAATTTAGCTTTAAAAAAAAATGTTTCCTAGCACTCAAAAAAAAGACAAATCAGATTTTGTGAATATACCCAGAGAAACCTTAAAGAAATATTAAATTGATCATTAGTAATCCTATTGGAAAGTGACCACCAATTCACAGAGAAACTATTGAACACGTAGCAATCTAATCCTAATTCAATTCCTTTGTTTATGTTGTTTCCTTTGCTTTTTAAAATTCTACTCACTCTTCAAGATCCAAATCAAATATAACTGTCTCAGATAGTCATTATCAAGTCTTCACATACCTCCACGCAAGCAAAATTTAGCACTTTTAGTGCTCTTGTAATATTTTATATGGTTAACAATTATAAATGCATTATGCTAGTTGTTTACCTGTCTCTTAGTTAGATTGGGAATATCAGAGTCAGAATGATGTACCATTCATCTTCCATCTTTGTTTCCTCATTGCACAGCATGGAGTTTATTTAAGGAATGAATGGAAATTGAGCAGAGATTTTTTGATAGCATAGATTAATCAATCACATTTACCATATGGACGCAAACATATCTTGATTTTTGATGGCATTTAATAATGTATTTTTCACATGGCTTTGCAAATTAGATAGAGAGATAGGAATTTAATTATACTGGAGTAGGAATCATTCAGAGTTAGGTGCATACCCTTCCCTTAAATACACTCACAGATTTATTTTCAGTGAAAGATAATTACTAGTCTTGTGGCATAGATCTGTGGGTAGTTGGATAGTTAAATATTAAATAATATTAAAAATTTAAAAAATTATATAAATATTAAACATGTATCAAGTAAATTAAAAGATAAAATAAATTTCTTTTCAATTCTTCAAATCACAGCTTAGAGATATTTGTAGTATGATTCATATTTACTGTATTCTGAACATTATATGATAATGTACCCAAAGCAAAATGACATCTAACAAGTATGTTTGCAATCCTATATAATAGATTTTTTAAAAACCTACTTAGGGGAGAACAAACTGGCATATGACATTAATGTATGAAAATATTATATTTTGTTCATTTCACGTTGAACATAAATCAACAGGAATACTAAAAGGGGAAACAATATTAGGCTCAATTAATGGACAAATACTACATATCAAGGGAGGAAACAGAAATACTTCTTAACTATCTTTACATTAAAATGGTCACATTCATTTCTAAAATTTGTTTTAAGTGGTAAACATATTTGGAGTATCTGGAGTAAGGCAAGTTGGTTTATTTGTCATAAAAATAATCACTGGGTATTTTATATTAATCAGGCACTGTTCTAGGTGTTGGGCATGTCTCCTTGCACAAATCAGAATTCACTGCTCCTGTGGGACCTACTTTCTAGGGAAGTAAGATAGATGCTAAATAATAAGCATGAATGTCTAGGAAGAGTCTAGACATTGCTGAAAAAGAACCAACTCTATATGATGTCAAATTATATTATAAAACTATTACAATTAAGATTATTTTGGGTATAGGCACCATAGAACAAGGTAACAGAATAGTAAACACAGGAATAGAACCATATATTTAATTGATTTATAACAAAGTTAACACTGTGGAGGAGTAAGGAAAAGATAGCCTTTTCAGTAATTGGTGCCAGGAAAACTGAGCATCCATATTGAAAGAGAAGGAGAAAAATGGAGAGACGGTGAAGGGAGGAGGCAGGAGGAGAGGGAGGATTGAACCATTTGTATCATACATAAAAACCAGCCCCAGAGAGAGGGTAGAGCAATTTTAAAAACATGACTATGAAACTTTCAGAACTTTTATGGCCTTGTGGTAGAAAAGATTTCTTCAATAAATTAAGAAAACTAGTAGGAAAAAATCTACAAGCATAGAGAAAATCTGAACAACAAAATCTGCAAATTGACACTTACAGAGCACTGCTCCCAACAATTACAGAATACACATTATTTTCATATACACGTGAACGTTCTAGCATTCAGTGCTGTACATTTTACTCTTAGTACTCCATTCCCTGCTTCCCATGAAGTTTGATATGTTGTGTTTCTACTTTCAATCATGTAATTTCTAATGTCACTTTTGATTTCTTCTTTGACGTATAAGTTAAGTGTGTTATTTATTGTAGTTTCCAAAAATCTGGGATTTTGTAGATATATTTCTATTATTACTTTCTAATTCCATTGTGGTCAGAGAGATTTTAATCCCTTTAAGTTTATTAGAACCTGTGTATGTCTCAGAATATGGTTCATTCTGGTAAGTCTTCCATGTGTACTTGAAAAGAATGTATATTCTGCTATTGTTGAGTGCAATGTACTGTAAATGCCAGTTTGGTCAATTTGGTTGATATGATAAAGTTTTCTATCATTCTTACTAATTTTCTGCTTAAATTTTCTATCAATTATTGCAAGTGATATTTAAATCTTTGATTATAATCATAATTTATAACTGTAGAAACTGTCAATTTCTATAATTATAGAAATTGTTTCTTCTTGAAGTACTGTCAGATTTTATGTCACATATTTTGAAGTTTCATATTTTCACTTAATGTGAAGCACATATTGAGTGCTTAGAGGTTTGGGATTGCTGTATACTCGATAAATTCAGACTTCTTATCATGAAGTAATGTACTTTTCATTGCTAGCATTGTTCTGGTATCTTCTTTGTCTTCTTAATTTAGCCATAGTATGTTATATATCATGGTTTATATTTTACTATCCATTTATGTTTTTAAGCACTCTATACTTAAAGTGAGTTTCTTAGAAGCAGCCTATAGTTGTCTTGCTTTTTTATTACAAAATGATAATCTCTGCCTTTCAATTAGAGTGTTTAGACCACTGATAGTTGATATGAACAATGATGTGGATAAACTTAAACACGTGATTATGGTGTTTTGTTCTGTTGGTTCCATCTGTTCTTTTTATCCTTTCTCCCTTTTGCTCTATTTTTGATTGTCTTTTTTAGATTCATTTTATCTGCACTGATGGATTATTAGCTATAACTATTTGTTGTGTTGTTTTAGTGGCTGCTTTGGGTTTTGTAGAATGAAAATTAGCTTGCAATCTACCTTCAAATAATATCACTTCATGCACCATATTCCAATCTAAAATAGTATACTTCCATTTCTCCCCTCTGCTCATTTGACTATTAGTTTCATAATTTTTATTTTTACTCATGTTATAATTTTTACTCAGTGTACATTGTTATTAAAAGTAATTTAAGTTTTAAATAATATGAAAAAAAGTATTTTTCATTTACCTATATAAACCATTTCCATTGCTCTTCATTACTTTGTATAGATCCAGAGTGACTTCTGTTATCATTTTCTTCTGTCTGAGAAAATTTTTTAAATAACATTTCTTGTTTAAATGTTAAAACTTTAATGAGGTTAAATGAATTATGTTTGGCAATTGATTATATTTTGCTTTTGTATATTTCAAAATTCCTGGATGGGCTCAATAGTAGAATAGAGAGATAACAGAGAAAAGAGACAGTGAACTTGAACATAGAACAACATATATTATCCAATCCAAACAATAGAAAGATGATTGAATAAAAAGTGAGCAGAGTCTCAGAGACACTTGGGAAAGTACCAAAAGGTCCAATATATATGTAATTACAGTAGAGAGAGGAGATAGAAGTTTGGGCAGAAAAATTCTTTGTGGAAATAATGTCAGAAAACTATGCTATTTCCAACCACAGGTTTTCCAGCTTTTCAAATTCAACATTTCCGAAATTGAACTTTTCCTATATTATGATAAATCCTTCTAATTACCTTCTAATTATGTTAATGGAATCACCAGATCTATCCAAGCTAAAGTTGAGATCTATCTGGTCTAATTACTCCTTTCAAAAATGTTATTGTGTTGCATTAATCTTTACAATTCCAAACTTCTTGCATGTATTTCCTCTCATATGCTCATGCTCAGCATTTTAGTTTAATTCTTGTTGGACTATTCCGGACTATTGCAATGGCATCAGTGCAAATTTACCAACCTCAAATCTATTTTATACAGAAATATAAGATTAATTTTTTAAGATCCAACATTGTTAAAATTATTCCCTACACTAAATATGTCTTTCCATGTCAACTAAATTCCTAATTTCCCTACTATAATTCAAATTATTCTGAAATATTTTCCCAGAGTTTAGCACACACTATTTGTTGCTTACTTACAGCTATTCCCACATATTTCTTTGTTAATAGGGACTCCTATTTCTATTCTTTCCCCAAAAGACACTAGAGAAAATTAATTCACTTAAGCTAGCAAGTTTACGTGATTCCCTTTGCCAATGATTTGTTAATGATGAGGTTTATTAACCAATTTCTACCCCAAGAGGGAAAGTCTGCTAATATTATTAGGAGAAATTTACTTGCTAATAAAAAAGAAAATCAATCTTAATTTGCTGGACACCATCATATCTGATCATGAAACCTACTATGTTGGTTTCACTTTACAACTAGAAGCCCGTTTCCCTGAGGAAATCTACACACTGAGGTTGGATGAGAGTTGAAAAACAACCTCAAGAATCATAATCATTGGGAACATCGAGTCAATGAAAACCATCCTGGGACAGCCCCACCCATAAACTTCTTGTTATATAATGTAATATTGTCTGTATATTTGAAGCAAGTCAAGGGTTTTTGTTTTGTTTTGTTTTGTTTTTTATTACCTATAGATGAAAGTATATGGATAGGCTTGTCCCATACTACAAATTTTCACAGAAAGTGTTGCTTGGTTTCACATTTTGTTCACAGCACTTACAAGCTATTCAACCTTGGGCAAATTATTTAATTTCTCAAAATCTCAGTTTTATTTTCTGCAAAACTGGGGTAATAAAGTACCACAATAATAAAGTACCTCTTTAGTCCATTATGAAGTTTAAATAAGTTAATACCATTAATGCACTTAGAATAGTACATGAGCAAATGAAAGTGCTCAGTAAATGCTAGTTGTTATTGTTGTCATGTTGTGATATTGTTATTTTATTTTTGTTTACATTCTTCCCACGTCACAAACTTTGACATCTACACTCATATCATACTATTCACTAGAAATATTTTCTTTTGTAACATCTTCACCTATCAAAATTCTGGCCCTCCTACCAGTTTTGTTTAAATGTTACTTTGATTCCATATGTAAGAGTAAAAATTAATAAATAGGTCAAACTTTTCTTCAGACTTCTGCAGTATATTATTCACACCTCTCTTGGCACTTATTTTATCTTTTGTTACAGATATTTATGTAACTCATCTTCCCATTAAAGATATTAAGTTCTTTTTTTTAGTCAGGTTATCCTACAGCCACAAGCAAAATCCAAAAGCCCAGTGGATTAATAAAATACAGGTTTCTTTCTTACTGATGCAAATCTCCATTTTGTAGGTAAGGCATTGCTATGGAGAATTTGTGTTCCCCCCAAATTCACTGGTCGAAATCCCAACCTTCAGGTTGATGATATTAGGAGGCGGGGCCTTTGGAAGGTGCTTAGGTCAAAAAGATGGAGTGGGTTTAATGCCCTTAATAAAAGACCCACTGCAGATCTAGCTTGTCCTTTCTGTCATGTGAGGTTACAGTGAAAAGGAAGCCATCTAAGGAAACAGGCTCTTGCCAGACACCAAATCTTCCAGTGCCTTGATCTTGGACTCTTCAACCTTCAGAACTGTGAAAAATAAATTTCTGTTCTTTATAAGCCCTTCAGTCTACAGTAATATGTCATAGGACAAACAGACTAAGAGAATCATTTTCATTATGAGCATTTGTTTAACAGGGGACTTTCAGTCTCTGAGTCATGGGAAGAGAGGAATACATGATGGATGATGACCTCTCATTGCTGGCTAGGAAATTACACACACCACTCCCTTTCATTGTTTCATTGTCCATTGTCAGAACTATCACAGGGACCCAACTTTACTTCACGGTAAGCTGGAATACATAGGACAGGAAATACTTGATGAACACTGTCTCTGCCGCAGTTCACTTTTCTACTCACCTATCTCCCTTTGCTGCCTCTTGCCATACACTAAACATACCAAACTCCTTTCCAAGGGACACATCTCAAAGTCCCCTCCAGGCTTTATCAAGCTTACACTTCAGGTTCTACAGGATGTGCAGTACTTTCTCCATCAGGTCAAATGCAGCTACTTTTTGTCCTAGTTACCTTCCTCTCTCTCCCCCGCCACAGACCTCCATGGTAGAATATTGTATTAGTTTCCTGAGGCTGGTGTAAAAAAGTTCCACAAACTTAATGAATTAAAACAACAGAAATGTATTCTCTCACAGTTCTGGAGGCTAAAAAAAGTCTTTAACCCAGCTGAGCTGTGCTCCCTCTAGAGGCTCTAAGGGAGAATCAGTTTCGGCCTCTTCTAGCTTCTGTCAACTGTTGTGGGATTCCTGGGTTTATGGCCATGTCACTCCAATCTCTGCCTCTATCTTCATATTGCTTTCTCCTCTTAGTGTTATTTCTCTTTGCATCATTTATAAAGTCGGTGGTGACATTTAGAGCCACCTGTAAAATACAAAATAATTGCGTCCTGTCAAGATATTTAACTTAATCTCAGTTGCAAAGACTCTTTTTCCAAATAAGATAACATTTACAAGTTCTAGGGATGAAGACTTGATATCTTTTGGATGGCAATTATTCAGTCTATCACAAATATGGAAAAGATATTTTGACACTAGAGAACGTTCAAAGAAGTCAAACTAAATGGTGAAGCTGGGGCACTAAGAACAAAAGGAAGAGAGTAGGAAACTAAACTGGAGAGAAAGAGAGTCAGACTAATAGAGTTTTGCAGGGCATTGTAGAGGATACTAATCCAAGCTGGTCCAAAGCCCCATATTGTATTCCGTCTTGTATATGCATATGTATAATATACATATTATACAATAGTATATATATAATATTATATAATAGTATATATATAATATATGTATATAGTAATATATATATGTATATAGTAGGTTAAAAGCTCCTCCTAGGATGGTGTGGGAACTGAGGTCTCCCTTCCAGACCGATGCAGCTGTAACAAATGCAGTTAACAGTCTCCAGCTGCTATAGCTTTGGGATTTGCCATATCATTTGCTCTGAGGCTATGTTTTCCTCATCTCTGTTTCCCATCTCTCTCTAATTGTTCAAAGGGAGTTTTTTCCCCAGTAAATCTTTTGCACTTCTAATGCCATACTGTTTGCTGGTGGACCTGAATGGACACAGTTGATACCTAGCGTCATCCAAAAAGGCAGATGTTAAAATGGAGTCACCTCATACTTGTCAAGGAAGCCTACATCCCAAGTGGTATGTGTGCCATGGATTGTTCTTGAAACAAGGTGGCAGCCTCTTTGTTAAATATTTCACTGGTGGTTATCTGGGAAAATGTCCTGGTGAAGGGAACTAACTCTACTCATGCAGTGCTTCAGGTATTTGAAAGGTACAAGAGAGCAATGCACAAACATTAGGTGTAATTGACTGGTTATTACTAGGTTGCATTGATGCTCTTAGTGGAGGAATAATACTTTCTTAGAAAAAATATTAAAATTATTTTATTTAATTCTCTTTCCTATAAAAAGTAAGTACTGTTATAATGTTTCAAATCATTGATACTAGTTAACTGCTCAGATTAGTGGAATTTTATCTAGTACTTTTACACTGATACACTAGGTGGTGGTTCTCAAGTTGTATTATCAGGTTTTCCTAAGACCTTATAAAATATACAATACTGAGCCAGACATTCTAATTCAATAGCTTATGGGACATGTCAGCATTTATTTATTTATTTTAAATCTTTAAATATTTATTTATTTATTTTGACTGCATTGGGTCTTTGTCACTGCACATGGGCTTTTCTCTAGTTGTGGAGAGCCAGGGCTACTCTTTGTTGCAGTTTGTGGACTTCTTATTGCGGTGGCTTCTCCTGTTGTGGAGCACAGACTCTAGGCATGCGGGCTTCAGTAGTTGTAGCACTCAGGCTCGGGAGATGTGGTGAACAGGCTTAGTTGCTCCACAGCATGCAGGCTCTTCCTGGATCAGGGATCGAACCCGTGTCCCCTGCATTGGCAGGTGGATTCTTAACCACTGCACCACCAAGGAAGTCCAACACGTCAGCATTTAAATGGGCATTCCGGAGTATAGGCTTTCCAAGGAGCCCTAAAGAAAATATATCTAGATTTGGAAATGAATGCTGTGCTCAATAGTGTATCAGAATATAAATTGTATTTATTTAAAAGTGATTTTAAATTTGGAACTCTGATGCCCTCATTATCTTTTATAGTAATGAGATTAGAGTAATCAAGGGTTAGAAAGGTAGCTCAGGTCTTAAATAATACTCTCCCATGTTTACGTTTGTTCTGATCTAGTGAAGCTTGAAAGAGTCCAGTGCTCCCTCCCCCCGACCCCGCCCAAAATCTAATATATTTAGTTGAGATCAAACTAAACAAATTTCCCTTAGGTTGATTGGTGATCTGCCTGTCTACCCAGCTCACCTAAAGAACTTACATACAAATGAAACATGTACTAACTTTGTTCTTGAAAAGTGAAAAATAGTTATCCCCAGATACCAGAATAATCTTCCCTTACTCACAGTATGCTGCTAGAAAAGGTGGATAGAAAGCTAACTGTCACATTCCAGACTGAGTATTTGTTAGTGAAAGGTTTATTATTTTAAATAAGATAATAGGGGATTGTTTTAGAAGAAAATTATTTTGCTTAGTAGACCACAATTCCTAAATACATCTGCTAAGTCAGTATTTTGTATGTTAGGAATCTATAAGGAGAAATAGAGTGGAAAGCTCTAGTGAACTTCATGTCTTATAGCTTCCCATATTTGCTTGGTTCAGTTATAAAAATCTCAAATACCACTGCATCTTCTCTCAATAGTATCATCACAAGAACCTCCTAGCTCTTCTGTCTGCTTTCGCTCTGCTTCCAGTTTATCATCTAAGCTGGATTTATTGATGTTTCTAAAATTCTGCTTATATCACTCCCACTTATTGTTTTTTGGAAAAAATTTATATTTTCTTCTAGTCATAACTTTAGTCTTATTTATCTCTCTAGCAACATTTTAATTGCATTTCCCTTAAGCATTCTAAACTTAAACCACACTAAACAATTCTCTATTTCTTTACCTTAAGCCTCTTATCTCTTAGCCTCTGAGCATAACCTTTCCTCTAGTTGAAACACATTACCTTTCTCCAACCCTCACCTCCAAACCTATTTCATCTAAATTTATACCAAAGTGTCAGCTTAAGCACCACATTTTCTGAGAATACTTGTGATTCCTGGAATAGCTAGGAGAACTTAATTTTTGAAATTCTGACATAATATCTTGAGAAATTTTATCATTCTCAGAAAGCCCCACACCAGAGGAAAGTCATATGGTACCATCAGCCTGTAATCAAGAACTTTTAAACAAGATTTGGATCTCAGAAATCCCGTTACTCATTGCCCTAAACCTATCTCAGTGCTATTCTCTTCCAAACACCAAAATTGTTAACCTGTCACCTTCACTAACCACTCATAAGCATTGAAGAACTTGGACTTATTAAACACCTCTGCATGAGGGCAAGGGTTGATTCATCCTTAATTTTCAGCACTCATACTTCAGGTCCACAGAATTTTTAGCTGCTCAAAAATAACTGTAACTGTATTTTCAGGTTTCCTTTTGACACAAGATATTTTAATTAATATGTAACTTGTAACAGCTCATACCATTTAGTTCATTCAATAATTGTGTCTCTTCTTTCATTCAGGGAGCATCAATTAAGTCTGTTAAACTGAGAGAAGCTATATCTATTCATTGAAAAGCTCCCTTTACCCTTTATTCTGTATCTGTTAAACTGGTTCATACACATCTTCCCATTGTGGGAAAGCACACATTCAATAGTCCAGCTTTTTCACACCAGAGAAGGGCTAATACTGTCCTGTGTATCAGGTAGGGTCCTGGCAGGAAAAGATGGAACACCCAAACAGGGGAAATTAAGGGGAGTTTCATAAAGGCTTATCTACGAAGCTGTAGGTTGAATTTAGGAAAACCAATAAAGGATAATGGGGTTTCTGAAGTTAGCCACAGCACTAGTTAAGCATGAAGAGATAAGGTGGGGGTGTGGTCACCAGAGACATCAGAAGACCACCTGAAAAGGCTTTGGATTTGGGCTAAGGGATCCAGTGACCATGATCATCCAATAGCAAGGGAGCCAGGGAAACCTGGTCCCTGAACGCGCTCCTTTGTTGTCTTCTGATCTTCTCTTATGCTTCCTATTTGTAAAGCCAGCCAGCATCTTTTATTAATCCCTAGCCTGAAGCAACAAAATAAACTCTTCAGAAGAAGTTAAGATTACATAGGAAAAGTATCTCATGTAATAGTTTTCAACTGAAAAGTTTTTATGCCCAAGGAATTAGACTTATTTCTGTAGGGATATATATAGAGAGATCTATATCTATAACTCTCTGTATCTACACACATGTATATTACATATGTAATAATTGTATATATAATAATATATAATAATATCTATGACCAACACATTTTTGGCCTACCTAACAAAAAACTCATATAAAAGGTATAAATAAAAATATAACAACAAAAAATATAAAAAATTATTTCTGTAATACATTTATAGTATATTCATTTCCAGCTTACATATTTCATTCCCATTAAATACCCTTTTTTTCGATCTTTATTGGAGTATAATATCTTTACACTGCTGTGCCAGTTTCCACTGTACAACAAAGTGAATCAGCTGTATTTATACATATATCTCCATATTTCCTCCCTCTTGAGCCTCTCTCCCGAGCCTCCCTCCCACTCTCCCTATCCCACCCCTCTAGGTCATCACAAAGCATCAAGTTGATCTCCCTGTTTTAGGCAGTTGCTTCCCACTAACCATCTGTTTTACATTTGGTAGTATATAAATGTCAATGCTAGTCTTTCACTTTGTTCCAGCCTCTTCTTCCCCACCTCCCCATGTCTCTACATCTGCGTCTTTATTCTCCCTCTACCACTGAGTTCATCAGTACCATTTTTTTAGATTCCATGTATATGTGTTAGCATAGGGTATTTGTTTTTCCCTTTCTGGCTTACTTTGCTCTGTATGACAGTCTCTAGGTCCATCCACTTCACTACAAATAACTCAATTTCATTCCTTTTTATTGCTGAGTAATATTCCATTGTATATATATGCAATGTCTTCTTTATCCATTCATTTGTGGATGGGCATTTAGGTTGCTTCCATGTCCCGGCTATTGTTCATAGTACTGCAGTGAACACTGTGGTACATGTTTCATTTTGAATTATGGTCTTCTCAGGGTATATGCCCAGGAGTTGGACTGCTGGGTCATATGGTAGTTCTATTTTTAGTTTTTTAAGGAACCTCCAAACTGTTTTCCATAGTGGCTGTATCAATTTATATTCCCACCAACAGTACAGGAGGGTTCTCTTTTCTCCACAGCCTCTCCAGCATTTATTGTTCCTAGATTTTTTGATGATGGCCATTCTGACTGGTATAAGGTGATACCTCATTGTGGTTTTGATTTGAATTTCTCTAATGATTAGTGATGTTGAGCATCTTTTCATGTGTTTGTTGGCCATTTGTCAAATACCTTTTTTTATAAAAAAAAAAAACTTTGAAAATGATTCTTAAATATTTCAAATTAAAGGTAAACTGTTAAAAAAAAATAGTGCCCTCTGATCTTTTATCCTGATTCCCAAATTGCCTGTGTTGGCTGCCGTTTAGTTTAAAGTATTGTGAATGTGGTAACCCATGAAGTTGTGATTCATTTCTTCCCTGATAATCTGCTCAGTAAGGGAAGAAAAATAAAGCTTTCCTTCTTAAGGCCACTGGAGTTGAATGTGGGCTTGCTCCTGTTGACAACCATGCTACCGAGAGAGTGACTTTCCATCTTATTGGCGTGGATCTCATCATAAAACCAGAGAACTGGCAGCCTGACATCCAAGCAATTTTGGCTATATATACAGTGTTTCAAGAGAAGCTTTTGGAAAACAAGTATTTCTTGCAAACTATCTGACTTGTCTACATAGATTATATGGTTGTGAAAAGAAGTTGACTATGTTTTCCCTGTGTTAAATTCAACTGTTATTAGTAGAAAGTATAAGCACTGCTGTAGTCCATTTTCTTACCTTTGGGAAAAAACCTTTTCTGCCCTGTTACAACTAGGTGAGAATGGTTGGGCTAGTCCCCAAAACTAGTGTTGTGGATCGATAGTAATCTCCTTCCTTTACACATCTTCCTCTAAAAATGGAAAAATAACTGACATGCTGAAGAATGCATTTCCACATAAACTTCTATTTCCAAAAGCTGGAGAAAATGCATAAAGTTTGTTCAATTCCTGTATATGCAATAGTTGATGCCATCTTATATTTAAATTTCAATTCAGTTGAACCCATAAGTATTGATCACATGATGTGAAAAACATACCATAATTAAAAAATTTCACCAAAATAAGAAAATAAATGTTGATTGTGTCTGGAAATCCAATTGAAAGGATTAATTTAGTATCATCTGTTACTTCTTGGGTGCCAAGTTTATCCTTTCAATCGAATTTCCCCATGTGTTAGTACTAGCTATTAGGTCTGTGTGTGCTGAGATCAGCTCTATTTATTTACTCAACAAATATTTATCGAATGGCTTCTGTATGTCAGGTGTTGTTACATGTGCTGTAAAAGTTAACAATGAACCTTACTGCATCATTAGTTAATCAAGAGAAATAATCCTTTGACTCCTAAGTGACTTTTCCCTATCATTTCCCAAGTGAAGGAACCTTGATTTAAAATAGCTATTCACTAAAATGATAATAGTGCAATAATTGTTTGTTGTTTACTTTCCAATCAATAAATATCTACATGTCTCCTAAGAATGCACTTGTGGTTAAGGACTTGGCCTGGCATTAGTTTTGGAGGTGGAGATTTTCGTTTATTTCTTAAAATATATGTTCCCAAACTTTCCTTCTGCTTTATTCAACAGATACATTCTCTCACAATGTAGCTGGTCTTTTCTGTACCTTTTGCTCCTTTTGTGCACTACCTTACCTTCTTCTCTAGGTGATGGCCTCTCCCACTTCCATGATGAGGGAAAAAAAACCCTTTTTTTGTAATGCTAGCACTAGAAGTATGGGCTCCTGAATGCAAGGCCTTGTCTCAAAAGGAAGGTTGGAAATTAGAGGAGATTATTACTTCTAGCAGGGACAGAAACTTCTGACCAGGGTTCCTACAGTCATTTTCATCAACAACTTGGCAGAATAGCCTTAACATAAAGGGTGCAAGAACCCAGAAATGGAGAAAATTAGGTTATTTTCTTGCTCTTTGTAATGTTAGCAACATACAATAAACCTCCAGTAGATATTACATTCAATTTAATAATTAATTCCAGTCCTGTCTTTCCTGCTAAATAGCCATATGACTTTCATGTCTCTGCCTAAGTTTACTGGAAAGTAAATCACGGATGATACTTTCTTACCTCATGCAACTGATTGGAGGATGGAATGAGATAATACATGTGAAAACTTCTAATCACTTTAATTAGATTGAAGCTCCAATAAATGAAGGATCACCTCTGCTTTGTTCACCAGAGAATGAACAATTTCTCTATGCCTGGCACATGGTAGGAGATCATTAAATATTTGTCGTATAAATGAAATCTTTCTGGGAACTTTAATCTTTTCATCTCTCACAATTGTATAGTGCTACAAAGAACTACTTTTGTGCTACTGTTTCATAAATATACCCAGAAAGTAAAATTTAAATGGCTAAAGAACACTACCAATTTTCTTATTGATCTTCTTTTGTCTATAAAGTGGGCAATTAAAGTCATACAAATATATATTTTTACACTGCATTCATACAGATTTTTTATATTAAACGGAAAATAATTGCTGCCATTATATATTATTTTTCTTGATTTGCATTTAATAACAATTGCTTACTATTATTCTCAACTTCTTTCTTCACCATTCAGAAGTTACCCATTTTTCTTCTTCACCTACTTGGGTAGGAATAAAATCATATTTCTTTTATTTTTCATATTAATTCTGTCTTGAACACCCATGTGTCAGATTTTAACCAGAATCTCTAGGGGTCTTTACTTTTTTTCTAATTTATCCAGAACTACACAAGTATTCTCAGTTTAAAGGGAGACCTTCTACCTTCCCAGAGTTTCAACTTTGCACTTTACTTTGCACGTCCATGTTCAGACATTTCTCTCAAAGCACTCCTGACATGCCAGGTAATCTTTATTGAGAGATGGGTCACTTTCAAACTATCAGAAAACACTTCGTTGATGTTTAATTTAGACATCTTTTATATTAAGAGAATGCTTGAACACTGTGTAAATTATTTTGATTTGATTATTTTGTAGTTGCAGTGATTGAAATCTGAACTTAGTCCCTTGATTCACTAAAACTTGACCCATAGGCTCAATGGGAACATATCTGAAAATGAACCCATTCCACTTTCAAAAGGGGATCTTTTTTTTAACACAAAATTATTTTTTAAAAATTTAATTTAATTTAATTTATTTATTTGGCTAAATTGGGTCTTTGTTGCTGCACACGGGCTTTCTCTAGTTGCGAGAGTGGGGGGCTACACTTTGTTGTGGTGCGTGGGCTTCTCTTGTGGAGCACAAGCCGGGGGCTTCAGTAGTTGCAGCATACTGGCACAGTAGTTGTGGTTGTGGGCTCTACAGCACGGGCCCAGGAGTTGTGGCACATGAGCTTAGTTGCTCCATGGCATGTGGGATCTTCTCGGACCAGGGATCGAATCCCAGTCCCCTGCATTGACTGGTAGATACTTAACCACAGCACCACCAGAGAAGTCCACATAAAGGGGATATTTTTAATTTTCCTCTTTCTCAGGTTGATATTCCAGTTGCTCAAAATATAATCTGTAAAAATATTTTTTGTTACATTCCATCTTTTTTTAGCTTTTTATACATCTTTGATCACCAAGTTAATTGATACTTAGAGCATTTGATGTCATTCTTTTTTCCTTCTCTTATTGCCAATAATGTAGCCCAGATCTTTGTGATTTTGTTCCTGGAAAAACTTTAAACTGTGCTCTTTTTTTTCTTTTTTCCTTTCTTCTGACTTATTTGATATATTCTCACTTTCCTCCTTCACTAGACAACACTGAATCTAGTGTTGATTCAGTGCCTACTTGAGCCAGGCACGATGCTAGATCCTAGGAACAATACCAACCAATCTCTGTCTTTACAGCTTAGACCAAAGAAATGAGTAACTTTGCTGTAATAGATATTATTCTTAAGTGAATACTAGGTGCTAGGAGAGAGTGTAGTAAGTAACAAGTAACATAGTCAGATGAAAAATGGTCAGAAAAGGCGTTTTGGAGGAAGTGATATTTAACCAAACCAAGAGGAATTTAAATGAGCATTTGCAACCACACAGTTGAATTTTAAAGAGCATGTGTTTTCCAGGAGTGGACAAATGGATCCTTATTTCCATCTGTATAAATACAAGGAAACTAATAGTAACAGCACTGTTGATTGAAATAGCTACAACTTAACATAACATTACTATTTTAGTAATAGAGTGAAACTTATTTTGTGTCCATGAAATAATGATCAAAGAAATTAGAATGATATTCTTATTTTGAAGGGAGGAAAGGGTCAAATATGTGTAAAGCTAAGAAGTGATTAAGAAAAGTCACTAGAAATACTACTCCCTGCTTTCCCTGTCCAGTCCAGTTGTAGATTTTTCAGATGTGCCTTCTACACTCAGGCCAGTTCAGTCTTTAAAGTAATAATTAATATCCAAGCCCTATTGACTATTAGGGGCCCTTCCCTACCATCATATAGGGTTTGAGATTTTTTTCCTAGCCAGTAAATGGCAAAAGCTCCAAGGCACCAATGTGTAACACAGAGAAAGGGGATAGTTAAGACATCTGGCTGAGGACAAATCTAGATCAGGTTTGGAATTTGGCAAGCCTTTTACTATTAGTGTGAATTTAATCAACTTATATAGTCCCTTTAAACCTTAGTTTCTCTACTCATAAAATGGACACATATTTAACATCTCTATCAGGAGAATGCTATGAAGGTTAAAATAGAGATGATATGCTGAATACTTAACATGGTACCTGAAATAATAAGCACTCATTTGCTGTGACTACTCTCACTACTACCCCTATTATTACTATTACTACTAGTAGTACTCTAACTTCTACTATTTCCTTTACTACTAATGCTACTATTATTACTACTCTTATTTTTAATACAAGAACCACTACCATTAATAACAACATCAAAACTGGATTGGCTTTTCATCCAGCACTGTGGTATCCAAAGTAACTTGAATCTATTCTAGAAAAGATGATTTTAGAGTTGAGGGAAATAAGTGCAGCTTAGTTTTGTATTTCAATTTTCTAATAATTTTAAATTCTACTGGGTTAGTGTGTCCTATAAGGTACATATGGTATTAGAACAGTACTGTATGTCCATTATGTCTAAATAAATATACATTTCAGAGTGTATGCTCAAAATATTTTTCTCATGGGAGTGCATAGTCAAATAAGTTTGCAAAGCACTAGTCTAGTAAGAATCCAAGCAAGTAACCAACACATTGTAAATATTACAGTAAAACCTATGGCAGAGATATGGATATGAAAGTCTGATTTAAGGGAAAATATCTAATCCACAACTTCATGTTATATTTGACCTATGGAGCCATGGTTAGCACCATGAAGTTTGTTCAAATAGGCATAATCATGATTAATTAGGCCAATCAGATTCTCTCTTTTAGAAATTTAAATTGGAAACACAGAAATAGAATCAGTCAGTTTATATTGGGAGCAGAAGCTGGAAAGGCAAAGGGAACTTATAAGAAGTAGGAGTCTATACCTCTTAAAGTTATAAGTAAGTAAAATTGATGAAAGCACAGATGATATAAGTTGGAGAATGGAGGAAGAGAAAAATATGAGGTGACTGTTAGACATAGGAGCAATAGAAACAGAGAGAAGCTGAGTCACCATGAAGAAAGAGTAATAAATTCTTGCTATCGAGGGCACATAGGGATAACCTGATCCTTAGAGTTCTTGTGTATTCTCCAGCTTCTAAATTATATTTTATGTTTCGTAAGGCTCTGGTATATTGCAGGTCCTGGAATCCTATGAGATTTCATTGTCTTTATTTCCATGTGTACTTTCTTCAGTGTACCCCCAAATTATTCGAAGTAACTTGATTGATTCCTATATCTTTGTTTAACAGGTTCAAATGTCAGCTCTCAAAAGCAAGTGTGCAAGAAATAGAGCCTTCATTATTTTTACATAACTCAACCTAATTTCTGTTTTGTGCCACAACTCTGTTATACAAAAGAAACTAAATCTTGGTCAATTCTGTGTCATTCTAGGCACATCAGGATTCCCCACCATTGCTCCTGGAGCCCTGTTGTGCTGTCCTTGGGTATTGACTGGGCAT
Organism: Hippopotamus amphibius kiboko; assembly: GCF_030028045.1. Taxonomy (NCBI): domain Eukaryota; kingdom Metazoa; phylum Chordata; class Mammalia; order Artiodactyla; family Hippopotamidae; genus Hippopotamus; species Hippopotamus amphibius. The sequence continues at coordinate 148,489,111 of NC_080190.1, read as the reverse complement.
GAAGTAGGGGCGATTCACCTGCTGCCTGGTTGTCTTTTCTCCACACAGGCATTCATTACATCGATGACAGGAAATGCCATTGATTCTTTTTTTAATGGAGGTTTATTTGATTTACAATATTATATTAGTTCCAGGTGTACAGCATAGTGGTTCAGTATTTTTACAGCTTATACTCCATTAAAAGTTATTATAAGATAATGGCTATAATTCCCTGTGCTCTACAGTATATCCTTATTGCTTCTCTATTTTATGCATGGTAGTTTGCATCTGTTAATCCCATATCCTTAATTTGCCACCCCCTTCCCATTCCCCACTGGTTACCACTGGTTTATTTTCTATATCCGTGAGCCTGTTTTGTTTTGCATATGCATTCATTTGTATTATTTTTTTAGATTCCACATATAAGTAATATCAAAAATGTCTTTGATTCTTGATGTCAAAGATTCTTGCTACATTGTTCCTCACTCCCAACTGCAAGAATAGGAGCTATGGAAAATTTAGTGGCACTGTAAAATTTCTTTCACCACCCCTCCATTTTTCTCAGGGTCAATGTCTAAAACAAATTAAGCTTTGGGAACCCCTGGGAGACTTTCTCAGACCTATCCAGAGTGCCAGCTTAGGGTGGCATTTCTCTATCATGAAATTGGTCAGTTTTCTTTTCTTTTTCTTTTTTTAATGCAGTCCTGAAGCTAAGGCACATCTTCTCCAGGACCTCAAAATCTAGAAGTTTATTGTGTCTCTCCCTCCACTCTGGAACTTGTTCCAAAATCTGTTAGGGAGAGAGACTGAGCACATATCTTAGCCATTCTAATTCAAAGGAAATTTTCTTTGAAAGGAGAAGTTTCTGATTATATTTCAAATCAATTAAATAACCTCTCCATGAGTGTACAAATGTTGCACATTTAGACATGCATTTTTAGAAAATGACTTCTGATTTCAAAATATAAAGCCATTTTCCATGCAATAAATGAAATTCATTTTGAGTTAATGTAAGAAAATTAGAATCTGAGTTATTTGGTTTCATAGTAGTCAAACATTCTGACCCAGATTCTTAATAAACTTGGCAAGCCTTAATGTAAATGTAACACCACACTGACAAATCTGCAAAAGAATCATCTGTTTGTCCACAAATATTTTAAGGTCCTTTCAGCATTATATTCTCAATCAAGCCATAGATAGACATCATTATTTTGTGAGATGGTAGGGCTTGGCTTTGGCAAAGTTATTCAATACTTTTAAGAAAATCATCATGGTAAGGTTATTTCTTAAAGGTGAATACCTAACCACAACTTAATAATGTCAGTTATCTCTTTCTCATAATTTATGAAATGTGCAGTTGGATATGCATTGCATATCTCTAGCACCATGACCAGCTTCCTTATTTATTTGCTTTAGCTATTGTTTATTTCCCTTTCAGAGGCAGACATTTATTTGGTGAAAATGATCAATTAACCTTTATAGTTATTAAGATCTTAATGTTTCAAATACAACCTGCTCCTCAAACTTAGATCAGAAAAATTATAAATATTATGAGAATAGAGGTTTTAATGAGTTCTCCATTCTTTCCTGAGGCAGACATTTCATTTAACCTACATACCAGCTTTTGACAAAATTAGTACTAATTTTGACTGCCCCTTACCAGAGAAAGAGATGATTTGTTTTCTATTACTCTGAAGATTGCTAGAAAGTGTAGAGAATAAAATGCCTTAAATTAGGCATTGCCAAAGATGAAATATTTGAGAATATAACAAAGATTTGAGATCCAACAAGCTTAAGAGATCTCTGCCACACTCTCCCCACTGACTCCTCCCCTGTGGCTTATGTTTCATATTGTCTGTGTTAGAGCACAGTATTTCCAGCTACCTTCTATTGTTACAAAATATCACAATACTAAATCTGGTTTTTGCTTTTTTGTATTGTTTGTTTTTTTACAGGTATCCCCCTCCCATTTCCCCTCCTGCCCTCTCTCTGCCATTTTATCTTCCCTTTTGAAAACTGAACTAATGCCCAGAACAGGTGAATGCAGAGTGGTGGCCTCCTTCAAAGGCAAGGAAGAGACAGGAGAAACCTGGCTGAGCCATGACAGAGATCTGGTTCCAGCTTCCAGGCACTAACTTCCTACCAGGTCGTGCATGAAGGAAGGACACACGATCCACTTGGTGTCTCTTGGGCTGGGCATGCAGAATCAGCCCATACGTGTTTAAATAATCAAGGGGTTTTCTTTGCTGTCTAGGAGACTGTGTATTGCTTGAGGAGAAAGCATGTATTCTGTGAGCTTGTTAGGTGTATGTCCAAATGTCATTTGTTAACGTACCCCAGCTGTTTGTTTTCACTAATATAGTGCTGTGTTTCCCCCAACTGCCTTGAGGATGGAAGGGCAGCAGCATATTAAAGAGATGTGCTGCAGAATTCCAGTGATGGCCTGGATGAATGAGATATGGATAGATGACCTAGGTCTTATAGGAGTCCAGAGTGGCAAGAGAAAAGAGGGGTAAGAAGTGCTGAAATAAAGGATTCCAGGCAAGGCATGGAGACCTGGCTGAAAGCTATAGCAGAGATGATGAAGTCCAAGGAAACATCCTCTCTTTGGTGAATGGAGATTGCTTCTGTGAGCACTTGGTACCCCAGTTTCCTGCCATAACGTGGTTCAGATGTTTATTCTTTACCACATCAGAAAGGCAGTGCTAATTCTTTTGACCATCCTAATAAAGAAATATATTCATAAAGAGGTAAATACACTATTTTACCACATTTCTATTTTCTATGTCTGTCTGTATCTTGATAGTGTGAGCTCCTCAAGAGCAGGGACCATCCCATCACTGACTGCATCCTTTGCCCTCCCCTCTGTGCCATGCCCAGTGCCTGGTATGTAGTAAATATTTAATATACGTTTATTCAACAAAAAATACATTGGAGTAATCTAGATGCTAAGTCCTTAAAAGGCAACTGAAAAATGGACCTCAAGAGATGGTCTGGATTTCAGCTGTAAATGAAGTAATATCTACAGATAGCAATGAATTCAGATTCAGAAACATTGTGACTCATGAGATAGTTTCCTCAAAAGGAAGCATTGATAGTTGATAGATTTTCCTATCCAGGGGACTTTTTAAAAGAATAACTCCAAACATTCCAAACTTCTGTTTGCATTACTATACCACTTTGTTCATATCATACTAGAACACAGAATGTTAATTGTATATGAGTCTATTTTCTTTCTCTTAGCTGATGAGTTTTTTTAAATGCAGGAACTCTTTCTTGTGGTTTAATGAATTCCTAGCAAATGCATTGCCTTGACCAAAAGGAGGATTTAACAAATATGATGAACTAAATTGCATTAGAAGAGTCCCATTTTGTTGTTGTCAGTGTTGTTGTTAATGCCGTCAGAAGATCTGCTATCAGAATCATTTAGAGTTGCTCATAGAACTTCAGCCCTAATGCTTGTCATATCACAAAATGTTTAGATATTTCATATTGTTAGGCGTAGAGATAGGCAGCGTGCTACGAAACGTACAGTATTTGTTAAAGCAAATATATCTTGCAATGTAAATAGGTAGGTTTCTGGCACAACATTCAACTATGGATGGAATACATGTCCAACATTGATCTCCTTCTCCTCCCTAGACATGCTCCACCACCGGCATTTCCACTTACAGATTAGAACTGGGATCAGCCCAAAGGCAGGAACTAGAATCCTTCTGTCCCTCATGTCCTGCGTAAAAAAATCACGAAGTTCTGTTGTTATAACATAGATGATATTTCTAAAAAGCTGCTGTCTTGTTACTATCTCTTATCTATTTGGTCTCAGGTTAGCTATGCTTCTCAGAGAAGTCTTCCTGACTCCACACTGGGTCAGGTCTCCTTTATATATGCATAAGACTCTGTTTATCTACACTTTATAGATTGTATTAAAACTATCTGGGTTTTACCTCTTAGACTTGTTCATTTTCTTTTTGAAGGTGGGACTTACAATATATTATGACTTCCCCACTGCCTAGCTCAGTGCCAGATTACAGTGAAAAGCTATCAACCTCCTCTCCCCACCAAATAAATGTAGAGATAACTCTTAGACCTTGTTTCTTTTTATATAAACTATTATTTAAAAACAGGTTAAAATGATCACGGCAACAAATTTAACAACCTTTTAGTATGCACATATATAATATATTGTGGACTGAACTATATACAATAACATAAATATTATAATGATCCTTTTACGTAGCCCATGTCCCTATAATACTGCTAAATTAGAACTGGAAGTGATGTTCTTATGGCTGATTTGATTCTGTCCTAAGTAGTTTTCAAGTAAGTCTTAATACAGAGTATTTTCTTTCCATCCTGTATTCAAATAATGTGATTCAACTACATTTCTTTTACTCCATGTCCACATTCATTCACTTGATTCATTTAGCAGACATTTACTGAACAGCTGATTAACATATGACAATCACAGAACTAACTTCAGGGTTTATAAAGAGAAATAAATTCACTCTTTGAACATGTCTACAATCTGGTAAAAGGAAAATGGAAAAAGGAAAAGGCATGGACACAAATAGAAGAAAAGTGATATTGGGGTCAAGATATAAATGTTTAGATATTAGTGTAGCAGAGCAAAAGAGGGGTGGGTAGTTTCAAGAAAAGGGAGGGAAGAAAGAAAGTGTGATAAATGCAGCTAGAATGAGAGGCGGAATTAGATCAGAGATGATATCCTTTAGGGACAAAAAGTACTAAAATCCTCACATGGTTGTGATTGTTCTTACTAATAGTGCACACTTACATGGCTTTTAGTTCATAGCATCCTTACTGATGTCTACCCTTTACCTACTCTACTGACATGATTTTATTTACTCTTATTCAGGAGTAATTGGGATTATTTTTTAGTTATTACACAAGGAGAATCTCATCAGTAATTTCATAAGACTAAAATACTCTACCATTTTTCTCCAACATGTAAGTAGCGAACGTAGAAGGTGGAATAATGACCCTCCTAAAATATCTACATATTAATCCCTGGAACCTATAATACATTAGGCTAGGCGGCAGAGGACAATGAGGTTGCAGTTGAAATCAATGTTGTTAATAAGCTGACATTAGTGAGACTACTCTGGATCCAGGTGGGTCCAATATAATCACAAGGCTATTTAAGAGTGGAAGAAGGAGTCAAAAGAAATTGATAGATGGTAGCATGAGAAGGATTCAGTCCAATGTCGCTGAGAATTGATTCTCAAAGAACCATGAGCCAAAGAGAGCAGATGGCCTCTAGAAGCGGGAAAAGACAAGGAAATAAATTCTCCCCTAGAGCATCCAGAAAAGAATGCAGGCCTGTCTACATCTTGATTTTAGGCTATTAAAACCCATGTCAGATTTCTGATCTACAGAATTATAAAATAATAAATGTGTTAAGTCTCCAAATTTGAGATAATTTGTTACAGTAGCCATTAAAAAAAAATACAGCTGTCTTCAATAACTTCCTCTCATTTGGGAACTTGAAGTATATTTTTTGTTAATTTATCCTGGCTCTCAACCCCTATGATAAAGTAAATATTACAGGGCTATCTGGTTTAAATCTAGCTTTGATTTAATCAACAGATATGACTGGAGCCCTTGCTATGGACTAACAGAACCTTCTGTCATGGGGCTCAAAGTCTGATGAAGAAGTAAGATAAAAATTAAAACGACTTTTATTAAGTGTAACCAAAAAAAGCCCCATTTGCAATAAACAAAACCAGATGCTCTAAACTAATTAGCAGTTAGAAAAGTTTCCATGAAAAAATAATATTTAAGTAGTAACCTCAATGATGAACAAAAATTATCCATAAATAGGGCTTGGGTTGCAGAACTCTAGAGCTCAGGAATGTGAATATTCCCTCAAGTGGGAAGGAGCTCACACATTTCAGTTCAGGGAGGTGAAAGGAACCATGATCTCTCCTCTAACATAACTCCCTGATGAAATTTCACTCATACTCTCCACTGACCAGTTTCGACCACGGTCTGCTTAGAAAACCTCTTTCCCTCTCATAGTCATACATCCATACTTTATCTACTTTTCAAGTTCTGTATTAAAAAACTATCACCTCTCATATCTCACAGCTGGAAACAACTTTTTGCCTACTTCTTTAGCACTGGATCAGTTCCTCTCCTCTGGCATTTATCACTCTCTCCTTTGTGGTATGGTTATTTTTGAGCATTTCTTATTTCCCAGACTAGACTATAGATTTTAGCTTTTCAAGTGTTCTTGGAAAGTGTGAAAGGGCAGAAAGCAGCATATGGTGTGATAGCACTGGGTGTGATACAGAGATTGAGTTGGAAAAAAAAAATTGGAAAGCTGAAAAATATGAACATGCTGCAGAAGGATTAGGAGCTGAATAGAGGCACTTGTAGCATTTAGCCTTTTCGATTTCTCACAGGCCCTGTAGCCACATATGGATAATTGCTTCTCAGTTAAACAATTGTTATGACTGCTGTTCCCAGTTCTCTGCCAATTACTTCAATCTGGAGATAGACTACAATTATCTATTTAAGTAAAATGTATCTAAAGAATTTTCAACTCTCTGTCACCAAGTGAGCTGGCACATTCTGGTCACAAGCGTATACCTAACATGAGAGCATATGGAAGAAAGTATAATATATAAAGAGTTAACTGAGTTTTCACTGCTTAGTGTAGAATATATTTGAAAACACTTTCATATTGCATTTGGATATTTTAGTGATAGGCAAATTCTGAAGTCATAATTTTAAAACTCTTATGTAAGATATTGTACAATATCTTACTATATATGTCAGGATATGTTACGTTGTAATAACTTTTTAAAAAATCAATGTTTTAAAGCAATAAAAAAAGAGTTCTTGCTCTTACTACACGTAATTCGAAAGTTGCATACAGTCTACTCCTCATGGTCCTCATCCAGGGACCAAGAGATGAAGTCCCACCAGCTAGAGAGATATTTGCGGTGGCTGTGGGAACAGAGAGCGAGAAGAATTGAGTTTTCTGTATCTCTCAGCTGCATCTTATTAACCTTATCTTCTCGCGTAATTACACCGTCTCAAACTTAATGGGAGCGAGAAAACGCAATCCTCTCACAGACTCGGAAGAGGAGAGAGAGCGGAAAGATCGGTAAGTAGTAATGTCTACTATGTTTATTTATTGATATACACTATTTAAAACAGTATTTTAAAATAAATATGTTAAAAGCCAAAAGGTGAAACAGAAAAATACCAAGAAAAATCTCATTGAGCAACTGTGACTGTTACACAAATAACTTCTGAAAAAAGTTAATTAAATGTAAAAATTAAGCACATCTTCTAAGTTTTCAGTGAGAACCATACTGGATAATCAAAAAGGCCACAGTTGATAAAGGAAGGTACTTATTTACAGAAGAATACCAACTAATAATTATGGACAGAACATCACTAAGCAATTGGGAGTCTACAATATTAACGAAACGATTGCCTCCAGGAAGGAAAAGCAGTGGTACTAAAATCAGTAGATGAAAGGTTGTTTGGACCTGGATCTTCTCATAAAACCAGATTTTCATCACAGAGATGACTTGCTGCTCACAGACAAGAAAATGTGGCTGAAATCTGGGTGTCTCTGTCTTAACCCTGTCAATAATATCATACCGACAGCAGGGGTAAAAACAGATGTCATCATTATAGAGTATCACCTGTGAAGTTTTCTTGCCAAATACGTTTTGCCTGTGTCTAATACCTTTTAATCTATTTTTGTATGTATGACATTCGAAAAATTGAGATAGGATTGAAATGAAAAACGTCAAAAAATAATAAATTTATTCAGATAAAATCAGAAGATGAAATGTTCCACAGAATAACTAACCCAGCCTCAAAGATTACTGTCATAGAAAAACGAAAGTTGGGGGAGGGAGAAGGGGTTATTCTAGATGGAAAGAGATTTTAGAGATATAGTATCCAAATGCAAGCTATGTGGTCTTTGAATGTTGATCTAAATAAACTGATGGTGGGATATTCAGGAAATTTGAATATTCCATATGAATATACCTATATGCTATTAGGTAATTGTTGCCAATTTTTATGTATGATACTGGTTGAGTGGTTATATAGTAGAAATAGAACAACCTAGTTTTATAGAGATATATACTAATATATTTTGGGATAAAATGCAATGGTGCAATTTATTTAAAAATATTTCACCAAGAATTAAGCAAATATGGCAGACTGTTAACAGTTGTTCACTATAAGAAGAGGTTTTGTGGGTCTTTGGACTAGGAAGATAGAGAAGATTGGCCAGGCCTGAGTCTTGTTTTGTCCACACTTGAGGATGGAAGTAGGTGATCAGTCTAACTCGAAGTCGTGGGCCAAGAGTAAAAGGGCATTGTTTCTTGAAAGAAAATCAGGGTGTGGTTACTTGGAAGAACTATAGATGGATTCTGGGCAGGAAAATAACAGTCTAAACTGGTAAGGGTCAGATTCATGATTCAAATTTTGGTCTCTCTGACTCTAAATACTAGATTCTTCAAGCCACACTACGCTATGGAATTAATCACTCCCTTTTTGTTGTTCCATGGTCCTTTGACTGTAATGAATACAATTTATTTGACGTTATCCTTTGTCGTACACATTTGTTCCTCTATGAGATTACACTTGAGTAGAAACTGAGTCTTATTCATCTCTGCTTGTTCAGCATCTAGCATGTGAGTAGCATCCAGTGGTCTCCAGTGATGTATGTTAGAGTGAATTAGTTGGTACTGGTGCTCAGTGAATACTTGCTTCGTTATGAATAAATGAGATAACTCAAAAGAGTTATGTTTTTAAAACTCTTACAGTGAGTATGCTTTGTAATAACAAATTCACATACTCTTAAAGAATGCTTCCGGGTTTCTTGGTAGATTCAGAGACTTTGTTTTTACCACAGTAAAAAAATGGAATTGAAAATTGAATGATGCCTGGTGAAAGCTTCAGAATGTTCCTGTACTAAGCCATTTAAACACATGCATCGAAGTTTACGACTGAGTAAACTTTATTTGCTTGACACTTTTAATGCCTTTAATCACATGTTGGCTTTTCTTCAAAAGTGAAATTAATAACATCTATTATCACTCAATGTTTAGAAAATTCAAGAAATATTTTTTTTTTAATTTCATGTTTTGGGGAGTAAGCAATGCACTATAATAATTATTCCCATGAATAAACTGAAACTGTCTTTATGTTTATCTTAATATTCTCCTAAGTTGTTTACTTCTCTCTACCAAGCCTATATCATTTAGCACGTTAATTCATCACTTAATCTCTGAATTTTATTTATTCTGTCATACCAAAACAACTTTTATTTCGAATATAAGACATACTTCTGCATTTATATTACCCTAATATTTGAACTGAAGTTTTTAAGTAAATGTGTACATCCATGACCATATCAAACCTTTTTGACAGGTAAGCTGGCTAAAACTGGATAAAATTTGTATTGCTGGAAATAAATGACATCTTTTACCTAACTTCCTCTTTACTTCTTTTCTACCTCAGCAAGTGTACTAAATATTACTTATAAAAATAATATTTATTGCTTGTTTAGCAGCATAAATAATCTCATTAGATACTCCAAACACCCTGAAGGAGAAACATTTACTACCCCATTTTACAGGTATAGAAACTTATATAATTTCACTCAGAGTCACTCAACTGCAAAGTGACAGGTGAATGAATGCTTGCTTTTATGCTCAGCCTGTTTAAACTTGGACTTTCCTAAAAGGCAAGCAGGTATGCACTGCTCCTTCAAGTGACCACCTTGGTTGGCTGGTGGAGGTGCCTGAAAGAGTCAACGAGGTGGTAGTGAAGCTGGATGAATAGTGAGGACAGCTCAGCTGACCTGCACGCCTCCATCAGATGTGGCAGGACATGGAGTAGCCCAGCACCAGAAGGGAAGCAGCAGTAGGACCCCCATGTCCAACTTGCTTATAAGCACAGGCGGGACTCTCTCTAGACTCCAAATATACTTAGCAGACACTTTAAAGATGAATGTGGTTCTGGATGAGCAGGTAGGGTAAAAGCCATCAAAATCTGACTATACTGTTAATATTGTTTCATCTGAAACAATAGGGATAGGTCTGCCAGTGAATCTTGGTTTAATTCTACCTGGATATGCTGTAGGTTGGTCATTAAAAGTATATCTTAATTTCTTTTCTAGTTAGTAAAATTAATTCATCTCTAGAATTCTTCTAAAATATAAGAATTCTAGAGATGAATTCACAGACTTTCCTTTTGATATTTATAGAATTGAAAAGCTATTAGGGAGAAATGAATGGAAGAAGTCAGGAAAGTACTAGAAATCATGTAAAAGAAGAATTTAAAATGGAACTTTCAGCAAATGAAAAACATAATCTTGAAATTAAATAGTTCCCTTACTACATTAAGTAATTTAGTTTTGCCCAAACATCCTAAATATTTGCTCTTAACTTTCATTTTTATCTAATTACCCATACCTACATGACAAACCTTTCTCTTCTCTGAATTAAAATACTATTTTTATGTGTATGTATTTAGATAAGTGAGCTAGAACTAGGAAGTTCTTCATTACTTACATAAAATAAACAGTTATATCCCTCTAATAGAAGATCCTTGTCTCATTTTAGGACTAGGTCTAAGTTTAATCTGGGTCTCTAGTTAGATTTTAGCCCTGCTAACATAAAATAAAAACTTACCAATAACTATGTCTTCCAGGTTCATATACAGTGTTGTTCCTTACTTACTTCTATAGTATTAAGAATTTTGTTTGTCAATTCATGCAAAATTACTGAGCAGAGGAAAAGTATAAAAATGTTCATGCTGTAAATAAGAAACAGTTTTAATGATTACTTGTTTAAATGATTTTTAATGATTAAAAGTAATCATTAAAATTCACAATTATGTACTCAGTATAAAAGCCAATAATGTTGTGTTGTTAATATTTGTGAAACTGGAAGTTTGATGTATAAAAAGAAATTGTGTCAAGATTAACTCAGATGTATAAAACAGAGACAAAAAAAGCATGAAAATCCTCTGGGATATCATTTTTATCAGTGATACATAACCTTTCATTTAGAGAAAAACTGCCTGAGAATATACTACATTTAGATTTACATAATTGATATAACAACAGGGGAGAGGCTGTATATTACATACTTTGTTCAATGAAAATCTTAAATGCCTCACTGAATTGAATAATGTCCTTGTTTCACAAATGTTCAAAATCCTTTAACAATGTCTTTAATTATCGTATTTCTTGTAAAGTTCTTTCAGAATAATGTAACATAAGGTATAATGGTGTTTATTGAAACTTCAGATACTGTGGAGATTTTTAGGAATTCTGAAATTGTCTGGCTTTGTCACCACACGCACGGCAAACCATTTAGCCAACCAGAATACCATTCACAGTACCATTTTGATTACTTCTCTCTTGAAAAGTCATCATAAATAGAGGAAGCAGTCTGTTGTAAATATCTATTGTTAAAAACAAGCAATAAGTATTTTGATTACATATTAGGTGTAAATCAGTACTCAACAAGAGTTTGAGAAATTGTTGATACAGTTTCTAAAGGTGAAGTTTGGCAATTTTATCATTTCCATGAAGGTTTTAAGACCATCAGTGCATTGTGATAGACAGGCAGTGCTAAGCTTACCAAATAGTGATGAACAACTTAAAGCACAGCAATGACTGATCGTAAAGATAAATTATAAATACAACAAAAGCCTCTTTAATTCAGCCTTCTCCAGTATAGATTTTGTAAAAATGATGTATTTTGATTTCACATTTACTTTTATACTAAGTAATCATTGTTGAGCAACTTAAAAATATAAAATATTTTGTATTTTATAAAATATAAAAACATAAAATAAACTGGCTTAAAATTTTTCCAGGTTCTCCACTCAGCAAGATACACACCTAAAGTTATGTATAAACTTCAAAGTGATAAAAATATTTCTTTAAAAAAAGCCCCTAAATCAGACTTTTTTTAAAATTTAGGTTACTCTTCCTAGAAATTAAAAAAAAAAGAACCATTGCTATACTTAGCATTTTTATACTATATTTTATTAAGAAACTATATTGAAATCATTGGTCATGTTGAGTGAATATTGTAGAGTGAGAAGGACAAAGGAATGCTGGAAAAAAATTTCTTAAAATTGTGTCTCTGAATCTTTAAATACAGCAGGTTTTACCATAACCTCTAAGTTATTTATTTGTTCCACCAATACTTATTAAATGTCTACTACATGCCAGGCACAATTTACATGCTAGAAAATAAGAGTGAATAAAAATCAAATCCCTGCCCTCCTGCAACTTATAGTGGAAGAAACAGACAAGAAACATACGTTGTCAGATGCTCTGTAAAAGAATAAAGGAAGTAAAGAGATAGTGTGATACACTTGTGGAGGTTATTTAAGATTGAGTGGCTCCATAAGCCTTTTTAGGAGGTGATATTGAGCAGAAACCTGAATCAAGTGAGGGAATGCACTGTATATAGACTTTGAAGACTAACATTTCTAGTAAAGGAAATAGCAGACACAAAAAACCTGAGTCAGGTAAGAGTGTGGCTACTTAGAAAGACAGCAAGAAGATCAAAATGGGTAAAGCTCAATTAATGAGGGAAGAAAGAGGGTAGAGCCAGATTAGGTAGTAGTTTATGATTATGTAGTAGTAGGAGGAGAAGAATGAGTTGTTATGATTTACATTTTTAAAAGATCACTCTGGCTTTGTGTTTGAAAATTTACAGTGGGATGGAAGAAAATATTTGCAAGCCATATATCTGATAATGGGTTAAAATCAAAAATACCAAAGGAACTCATACAACTCAATAGCAGAAAAACAAATAACCTAATTAAAAATGGGCAAAGAATCCAAATAGACATTTCTCAAAAGACAGCATGCAAATAACCAACAGACACTTAAAAGGATGTTCAGCATCACGAGTCATCAGGGAAATGCAAATCAAAACCACAGTGAGGACTTCCTAGGTGGCGCAGTGGTCAAGAATCAGCCTGCCAATGCAGGGGACCCAGGTTCGAGCCCTGCTCAAGGAAGATCCCACTTGCCGCGGAGCGACTAAGCCTGTGCGCCACTATTGAACCTGCGCAACTAGAGAAAGCCCATGTGCAGCAGCAAAGACCCAACACAGCCAATAAGTTAATTAAGTAATTTAAAAAAAAAAAGAAAATATTAAAAAAAAAAACACAGTGAGCTATTACCTTACATCTGTTAGGGCACCTATTTTCAAATAGCCAAAGGATAACAAATGTTAGCAAAGGTGTAAAGAAAAGGGAACCCTTCTACACTGTTGGTAGAAATGTAAATTGGTGCTACCATTATGGAAAAAAGCATGGAGGTTCCTCAAAAAATTAAAATAGAACTACCATATGATCCAGCAATTTCACTTATGGATATATATCCAAAGGAATGAAATATGGATCTGGAAGAGATATTCACACTCCTGTATCGATTATGCAGCATTTTTCATAAAAGCCAAGGTATGAAAACAACGTGTGTCAGTGGATGAATGGATAAAAATATTTAGATATAATACACACACTCAATGGAATATAGTTGTATACGTGTGTATACGTGTGTGTGTATATATTTATATCACACACTCATTCAATGGAATATTATTCAGCTTTAAAAAGAAGGAAATCCTGCCACTTGTGACAACTTAAAATCCTGGGAAACATTAAGTCAAATCATAATGTTGTATGCTTTACATATATACAATTTTTAGATATAATTTTATCTCAATAAAGCTTGGGGGAAAAATTACAGTAGGAAAACATGAATGGAATCAGGGAGACCCAGGAAGGCAACAGATAGTTTGCATCTAGGAGATTGACAACGGTGATTTGAATTAGTGTGGTAATAGTGGGGTACTGAGAAGTACTTAGATGTAGATTTAAGACATATTCAAAGATCAAAGCCAAAGGGCTGGCTGATATGGGGTAGAAAGAAGAGAGAGAAGGCAAAGATCACTCTGAAGATTTTTGGGCTGAGCAGAATTAAATGTGGCTGCCTTTTACTGAACTTGGGGGAAGTCAGGGGATGTAGTTAGTGTTGAGAAACAAGAATTTTGTTTTGGACATGTTAAATCTAAAACAGCAGTCCAAGAGGAAATGTTAAATAGGCCGTTAGCTATATGTGCCTGGTATTCAGGTAGGGGTGCAGAACTAGATGCATACTTTCAGTAATCAGCCTACACGAGATTTTCTGTGTAATTCTTTTAGAAAACCAGTTAACATTTCCCTTACATTGTTCCTTTTGGAATTTCAACATTTTCTTTGTATCTGCATGGCTTGCAAGATAAGATCCCTTCTTTTCACCAACTCAAATCCCACATAACTCGCAGTGATTGGAAAATTCTAAGCCCTCTGCCTCACCAATGTCCTTCCCTTTCCTTTCCTTTGGGGAACAGGATTTGAATAAAACTGAAGGAAAAACAGACATTATAATGATTTGAGAGAGAGTTCAGAAATAATTGAATAGTCCATTGCTTAAATTAATTTAAAAAAATCCCAAAACATGAAATGGTAATGTTCTTTTTTTCTTTTGAAATATATCACTATAAAAATACAGCCAATTCTGTTGTTTGAGCTGTTCTCAACTTTTAAATTCACATTTGTAAGCTATACCAAATAATTTATTTTTAAGAATGTTCTTTGTCAGTTTAACAAAAATGAATTATTTTTAATTATCCATATTCTTTTTTTTTAAATTAATTTATTTTATTTTTGGCCACATTGGGTCTTCATTGCTGTGCGTGGGCTTTCTCTAGTTGTGGTGAGTGGGGCCTACTCTTTGTTGCTGTGTGTGGACTCAGTGCAGTGGCTTCTGCTGTTGTGGAGCATGAGCTCTAGGTGCACGGGCTTCAGTAGTTCCAGCATGTGGGCTCAGTAGTTGTGGGTCATGGGCTCTAGAGCACAGGCTCAGCAGTTGTGGCGCATGGGCTTAGTTGCTCCACGCCATGTGGGATCTTCCAGGACCAGGGCCTGAACCTATGTCCACTACATTGGCAGGCAGATTCTTAACCACTGCACCACCAGGGAAGCCCTAATTATCCATATTCTTTCCCCAAACTCCTCTTGTGACCATTGGCACATATTGATAAATTGATGCCTATGGCTAGGAATGCAAACTTTAGTTACAAAAAGAATAAAGTGTCTGCTTATTAAAGGTTTAGTTTTGAACTCCTTAACTACATTTATTTGTAATAGGTATAACTGAATAGAAAGTTCAATAGATGTTGTACAATCTGTTATCATCCAAGTTTACATCATTGTCTCTAGGAGTGGATATGAGACTATATTGTTTTTAGCACTTACTATGTGAAAGTCTATGTTTATTCATTCAGTAGTCAGCAGATGTTTCTTGTACATCTACTCTTGGTCAAATACTCTTTTTGGTGTTTGAAATACATCAGGAAGAAGTCAGATCTAAAAGCAATTTATTTTTCATGTAGCAACACACTTAGCCGTTCTAGCAATCTGAGGTGATATATGTTAGGCATTTTTACAGAAATTCTAAGTAACAAACCAACCTCAAACCCTGTGACTTAAACATTTTTCAAGCTCATGGGTCTGCAAGTCAGTTGTGGATATGATGTGTATCGGTCTCTGCTGGGTGGAGTGCTTCAGGTTATAGGTTGATAGGACTTGGCTCCCGCGGTGGTTTGGACTCAGACATTTTACATGTTTTTTTTCTTGAGCCCAAGCTGAAAAGACATCAGTATACCAAAGTCATGCTCTTCTCATGATAGATTACAAGAGTACAAAGCACATTTCATTCTTTTATGTCACATCTATAATAGCCCATTGGCCAAAGCACACCATGCGGACAAGTCTAAAGTTAGTAAGCACAAGACAATGACAAGAATCTGGATACATTACCGGGAAGAGAAGATTTTGGAAAGGGAATTAATTCTACCAGAGTGGCAGATACAAATATTATTACCATTTTAAGGTAAATTAGAGAGAGACTATTGACTGTTCCAAGATCATACTTCTAAGAAGTGGCATTGAGGATTGTCTGATTCCAGAGACTGTGATCTTAACCACTGTTTTATACTCCCTAAAAATTTATGTTTTTGGTTACTTATGTATAGAATGATATAAGTTAAGTAACCAGAGGGCCTACTGTAATAGAAAGAATGGAAGCTTGGAATCAAAGATGGGTTTTTAATCCTGGCTTGGCTACTCCCACAGCCATATGACCTTTAGCAATTTGTCCCTCTGAATCTTGGTCTTATTTATTATTAATGAAGTGATTTTATTTATCTGAAATGGTTGTTATTAAGACTAAATAGAAAATTTATTTAATGTTCCAGTTTTACAGTTCATAACTTATAGTTACTGATTCTTAGTTTCCACCCTCTCCTCTCTTCCATGTAGTAAAATTAAGTTGGTTTTCTAGACATGTATCATCTGAGGGAGAAATATTACAATTTAGAGAAAGTATATTATAGCTATATAGAGATATATTAAATATAAAACCTTATGTCATCAACAAATGGCTTCTGTAGATCAAACATAATTTTATGTGTCTTAGAGATTTAGTTATTATTTTGCATGTTATGACATTGTTCAAATTATAAAAACGTGTTTATACTTTTCACACAAATACACCTATACCTGTAATAAAATATTGTCTAATTTTGGAATTTAGAAAATAATTCTTCATGCTGATGACCAGAGAACTAAATAGAAAAAAATTTGTTTTCCATACAAATTTCATTTATGGACTATCTCTTAAATTTCTTAAACCTAAATATCAGGGTTTAAAGGAATTTTTATGCATTAGCATATAGTATTTGTTTTTCACTTTCTGACTTTCTTCACTCTAGGTCCATCCACCTCGCTACAAATAACTCAATTTCATTTCTTTTTATGGCTGAGTAATATTCCATTGTGTGTGTATATATATTATATATATGGAATCTAAAAAAGTGGTACTGATGATCCCAGTGGCAGGGCAGGAATAAAGATGCAGGTGTAGAGAACGGACTTGAGGACATGGAGGTGGGAGGGGAAGGGGAAGCTGGGACAAAGTGAGAGAGTATCATTGACATACATACACCACCAAATGTAAAATAGATAGCTAGTGGGAAGCTGCTGCATAACACAGGGAGATCAACTTGATAATTGGTGATGACCTAGAGCAGTGGCATAGGGAGGGTGGGAGGGAGCTCAAGAGGGAGGGGATATGGGGATATATGTATAAATACAGCTGATTCACTTTGTTGTACAGCTTAGAAACTGGCACAACAGTCTAAAGCAATTATACTCCAACAAAAATCTGGAAAAAAAAAGAATTTTTAAAAATTAAATGCACACAAACCTAAGACACACTCTTGAATCCTAAAGTCCATATCTTATTACCATGATTATAAGCCCCCCAATTTTTTCTCTTTGTGTAAAAAATGAGTTGTAAGATTATGATCTAAAAAGAAAAGATAAAAATGTGAAAGTTTCAGAAGGATTAAGGTTACTGGTGAGTTGGTACTTTGTTTTATTAATTTAGTAATTTTTCAGAAGCATTTCTATATAAGAAAGTCCCCTGGCATATTTAGATGACATCTACAAAATATGGAAGATTTGGGGGGACAATGTAATGACAATATTTGACACTGAGAATATCTGACATGAGAATATATGACAATGTCGGATGGCAGGGGAGAGCACTGGTCTCTCCATAGTTGGGGACTTTCAAAATGTGGGTACTGAACACCTGATTTAAAAGAAACGAAATAATTTAATAGAATAGAATGAAAAATGGTATGTTGATCAATTTTAAATGTTAGGTAAATTTGCTCATTCTTCATAAAAATAAAATTTTCAAACTGACTTAAGTAGAGATAGACCATAAACTATAAAGGTATTTAATCATTATCTAAAACCTACTTACACAAAGGTAACAGGTCTACACACACATAGTTTTATAGACAAATTTTACCAAATTACAAAGAAATAATTCCCTCTTACATATCTTTTTTAGAAAATATGAAAAGATAAATCAGTTTATATGTTCAATTTTGAGGCCTGTAAAACAATTATAGTAAAACCAGACACAGTCAGTATGAGAAGGGAAAATTATTTGCTGATCTTGTTTTATAGATTTTATAAATTGTATAAATTTTCTGATCTCATTATGAAAACAAATGTTACCATAAAATAAAAAGCAACAGTAGAGTATGTGTGTGTGTAGATACATTATGTCTAAATAGGATTTATTCTTGAAATGCAAAGATGATTTAATGTTAAAAATATCTATTGATAGAATTCATTATGTAATTTATACATGAATCAGTTGTATAAATGAGTTATATACAAGTTAACAAATTAAAAGGAACAATCATGTAATATACATAGAAAACTCAGAGTATAAAAAACAAGTCCTTAACCTAATAAAGAGAACAACAAAATCCATGGACATAGGATGTCTTTCAATTTATTCATGTCTTTAATTTTTTTCATCACACTTTTGTAGTGTTCAATGTACACGTCTTTCACCTCCATGGTTAACTTTATTCCTAAATATTTTACTATTTTTTTTTTTTTTTTAATTTATTTATTTATTTTTTTGGGGGGTACACCAGGTTCAATCATCCGTTTTTATACACATATCCCCATCTTCCCTCCCTTCCTTGACGCCCTCCCCCAAGCCCCCCCCACCCTCCCCGCCCCAGTCCTCAAAGGCATCTTCCATCCTCGAGTTGGACTCCCTTTGTTATACAACAACTTCCCACTGACTATTTTACAGTTGGTAGTTTATATATGTCTGTGTTACTCTCTCGCTTCGTCTCAGTTTCCCCTTCACCCCCGACCCCCTCCCATACCTCGAATTCTCCAGTCCATTCTCTGTATCTGCATCCTTGTTCTGGTCACTGAGTCCAACAGTACCATTTTTAGATTCCGTATATGTGAGTTAGCATACAATATTTGTCCTTCTCTTTCTGACTTACTTCACTATGTATGACAGATTGTAGTTCTATCCACCTCATTACATATAGCTCCATCTCATCCCTTTTTATAGCTGAGTAATATTCCATTGTATATATATGCCACATCTTCTGTATCCATTCATTTGTTGATGGGCATTTAGGTTGCTTCCATGTCCTGGCTATTGTAAAGAGTGCTGCAATAAACATTATGGTACAAGTTTCTTTTGGGATTATGGTTTTCTTTGGGTATATGCCCAGCAGTGGGATTACTGGATCATATGGTAGTTCTATTTGTAGTTTTTTAAGGAACCTCCAAATTGTTTTCCATAGTGGCTGTACCAATTTACAGTTCCACCAACAGTGCAGGAGAGTTCCTTTTTCTCCACACCCTCTCCAACATTTGTTGTTTCCAGACTTTGTGATGATGGCCATTCTGACTGGTGTGAGGTGATACCTCATTGTGGCTTTGACTTGCATTTCTCTGATGATTAGTGATGTGGAGCATCTTTTCATGTGTTTGTTGGCCATCTGTATGTCTTCTTTGGAGAAATGTCTATTTAGGTCTTCTGCCCATTTGTGGATTGGGTTATTTGCTTTTTTGGTATTAAGCTGCATGAGCTGCTTGTATATTTTGGAGGTTAATCCTTTGTCCGTTGTTTCATAGGCAATTATTTTTTCCCACTCTGAGGGTTGCCTTTTAGTCTTGTTTATGGTTTCTTTTGCTGTGCAAAAGCTTTTAAGTTTCATGAGGTCCCATTCATTTATTCTTGATTTTATTTCCATGATTCTAGGAGGTGGGTCAAAAAGGATGGCGCTTTGATGGATGTCATATAGTGTTCTGCCTATGTTTTCCTCTAGGAGTTTGATAGTGTCTGGCCTTACATGTAGGTCTTTAATCCATTTGGAGTTTACTTTTGTGTATGGTGTTAGGAAGTGTTCTAATTTCATTCTTTTGCATGTTGCTGCCCAGTTCTCCCAGCACCACTTATGGAAGAGGCTTTCTTTTTTCCATTGTATATTCTTGCCTCCTTTGTCAAAGATAAGGTGCCCATATGTGTTTGGGCTTACTTCTGAGTTCTCTATTCTATTCCATTGATCTTCCTTTCTATTTTTGTGCCAGTACCATACTGTCTTGATCACTATGGCCTTGTAGTATAGTTTGAAGTCAGGAAGCCTGATTCCACCAACTCCATTTTTCCTTCTCAAGATTGCTTTGGCTATTCGGGGTCTTTTGCGTTTCCATACAAATCGTAAGATTTCTTGCTCTAGTTCTGTGAAAAATGCCATTGGTAATTTGATCGGGATTGCATTGAATCTGTAAATTGCTTTGGGTAGTACAGACATTTTCACGATGTTGATTCTTCCAATCCAGGAACATGGTATGTCCCTCCATCTGTTTGTGTCGTCTTTGATTTCTTTCATCAATGTCTTAAAGTTTTCTGCATACAGATCTTTTGCCTCCTTAGGCAGGTTTATTCCTAGGTATTTTATTCTTTTGGTTGCAATGGTGAATGGGAGAGTTTCCTTAATTTCTCTTTCTGCTCTTCCGTTGTTAGTGTATAGGAATGCAAGAGATTTCTGTGCATTAATTTTGTATCCTGCTACTTTACTAAACTCATCAATTAGTGCTAGCAGTTTTCTGGTAGAGTCTTTAGGGTTTTCTATATATAATATCATGTCATCTGCAAAGAGTGACAATTTTACTTCTTCTTTTCCAATTTGGATTCCTTTGATTTCTTTTTCTTCTCTGATTGCTGTGGCTAAGACTTCCAAAACTATGTTGAATAACAGTGGTGAGAGTGGACACCCTTGTCTTGTTCCTGTTTTTAGGGGGAATTCTTCCAGTTTTTCTCCATTGAGAACAATGTTGGCTTTTGGTTTTGCATATATGGCTTTTATTATGTTGAGGTAATTTCCTTCTATGCCCATTTTCTGGAGAGCTTTTATCATAAATGGATGTTGAACTTTGTCAAAAGCTTTTTCTGCATCTATTGAAATGATCACATGGTTTTTATCCTTCAATTTGTTGATATGATGTATCACGTTGATTGATTTGCGTATATTGAAGAATCCTTGCATCCCAGGGATAAACCCCACTTGATCATGGTGTATGATTTTTTTAATGCGCTGTTGCAGTCTGTTAGCTAGTATTTTGTTGAGGATTTTTGCATCTATATTCATCAGTGATATTGGTCTATAGTTTTCTTTTTTTGTGACATCTTTGCCTGGTTTTGGTATCAGGGTGATGGTAGCCTCGTAGAATGAGTTTGGGAGTGCTCCGCCTTCTGCAATATTTTGGAAGAGTTTGAGAAGGATAGGTGTTAATTCTTCTCGAAATGTTTGATAGAATTCGCCTGTGAACCCATCTGGTCCTGGGCTTTTGTGTGTTGGGAGATTTTTAATCACTGCCTCAATTTCCGTACTTGTGATTGGTCTGTTCATGGTTTCTATTTCTTCCTGGTTCAGTCTTGGAAGATTGTATTTTTCTAAGAATGTATCCATTTCTTCCAGGTTATCCAATTGATTGGCATATAGTTCCTTGTAGTAGTCTCTCATGATCTTTTGTATTTCTGAGGTGTCCGTTGTTACTTCTCCTTTTTCATTTCTAATTCTGTTGATTTGCATCTTCTCCCTTTTTTTCTTGATGAGTCTGGCTAATGGTTTATCAATTTTGTTTATCTTCTCAAAGAACCAGCTTTTAGTTTTATTTATTTTTCTTATGGTTTCTTTCCTTTCTTTTTCATTTATTTCTGCTCTGATCTTTATGATTTCTTTTCTTCTGCTCACTTTAGGGTTTCTTTGTTCTTCTTTCTCTAGTTGTTTTAGGTGTAAGGTTAGGTTGTTTATTCGATCATTTTCTTGTTTCTTAAGGTAGGACTGTATTGCTATAAACTTCCCCCTTAGAACTGCTTTTGCTGCATCCCATAGGTTTTGGGTTGTTGTGTTTTCATTGTCATTTGTTTCTAGATATTTTTTGATTTCCTCTTTGATTTCTTTAGTGATTCCTTGGTTGTTTAAGAGTGAATTGTTTAGCCTCCATGTGTTTGTATTTTTTGCAGTTTTTTTCCTGTAGTTGATATCTAGTCTCATGGCATTGTGGTCTGAGAAGATGCTTGATATGATTTCAATTTTCTTGAATTTGCTGAGGTTTGATTTGTGACCCAAGATGTGATCTATCCTGGAAAATGTTCCGTGTGCACTTGAGAAGAACGTGTAGTCTGTCGTTTTTGGATGGAATGTCCTATAAATATCAATTAAGTCAAGATGGTCTAATGTGTCATTTAAAGCTTGTGTGTCTTTATTTATATTCTGTTTGGATGATCTGTCCATTGATGTAAGTGGGGTGTTCAAGTCTCCCACTATTATTGTGTTCCTGTCGATGTCCCCTTTTATAGCTGTTAGCATTTGCCTTATGTATTGAGGTGCTCCTATATTGGGGGCATAGATATTTACCATTGTGATATGTTCTTCTTGGATGGATCCCTTGATCATTATGTAGTGTCCTTCCTTGTCTCTTTTAATAGTCTTTACTTTCAAGTCTAATTTGTCTGATATGAGTATTGCTACTCCAGCTTTCTTTTGACTTCCATTTGCATGGAATATCTTTTTCCATCCCTTCACTTTCAGTCTATATGTATCCCTTGGTCTGAAGTGGGTTTCTTGTAGGCAGCATATAGAAGGGTCTTGTTTTTGTATCCATTCAGCCAGTCTGTGTCTTTTGGTTGGAGCATTTAGTCCATTTACATTTAAAGTGATTATTGACATGTGTGTTCCAATTACCATTTTCTGAATTGTTTTGGGTTTGTATTTGTAGGTGTTTTCCTTTTCTTGTGTTTCCTACTTAGAGAAGTTCCTTTAGCACTTGTTGTAAGGCTGGTTTGGTGGTGCTGAATTCTCTTAACTTTTGCTTGTCTGGAAAGCTTTTGATTTCTCCCTCAAATCTGAATGAGATTCTTGCTGGGTAGAGTATTCTTGGCTGTAGGTTTCTCTCTTTCAGGACTTTCAGGATATCCTGCCATTCCCTTCTGGCCTGCAGAGTTTCTGTGGAAAGGTCAGCTGTTATCCTGATGGGTTTTCCCTTATATGTTGTTTGTTGCTTTTCTCTTGCTGCTTTTAATATTTTTTCTTTGTGTTTAATTGTCGTTAGTTTGATTAATATGTGTCTCGGTGTATTTCTCCTTGGGTTTATTCTGTATGGGACTCTCTGTGCTTCTTGGACTTGGTGAATTATTTCCTTTCCCATGTTGGGGAAGTTTTCCACTATAACCTCTTCAAATATTTTCTCAGACCCTTTCTTGTTTTCTTCTTCTTCTGGGATGCCTATAATTCGAATGTTGGTACGCTTAATGTTATCAGTGACGTCTCTGAGACTGTCTTTTAATCTTTTTATTATTTTTTCTTTTTCCTGCTCTGTGGCAGTTATTTCCCCCATTTTATCTTCCAATTCACTTATTCGTTCTTCTGCCTCAGTCATTCTGCTGGTTATAGCATCTAGAGTATTTTTAATTTCAGTTATTTTGTTATCCATTGCTGTTTGTTTTTCTGAGTTCTTATGAACTGTTTCTTGTACTTTCTCTATTTTGTTATCGAGATTTTGTATCATTTTTACTATCATTACTCTAAATTCCTTTTCAGGCATTTTTCCTATTTCCTCCTCATTTATTTGGTCTTGTGGGTTTTTTTCTTGCTCCTTTGCCTGCATGGTGTTTCTTTGTTTCCTCATGGTTGTCCAAACTTTTGGGGTTGCTTGTCCTTGGGTTTTTTTGCGTTATTCTGTGACCAGCAGAGGTTCCTTTATTGTTTGTCTGTAAGCCTTGGTGTGTGGGGAGGGAGAGGGTACAACAGTGGCTCCTTCTCCTGGGAGGCAGTAAGCAGTGGCGCACTGATGTCTCAGTCAGGCTTGGAGGTGCCTGTTGCAGAGGGCGCCGGTGGCTCAGGCGTAAACAGAAAGTCTTAGAGTTGGGCCTCTCTCGGGGGTTTTTTTTCTTTTCTTTTTTTTTTTTTTTTTTCTCTCTCTTGGCAGCGTCCCTGCTGCTGGCCTTGCAAGGGGTTTTAATCTAGCCCCACCCGAGTGCCTGAGGGTACTTGTTATCCCTGAGCGCCTTAGGTGGCCCGCAGGGCGTCTCTCCACTGCCTGTTGCAGAGGCACGGAAAGAGAGAGAAAGGCTATGCACGTGGCTCCTCCCAGCCGCCAGTGAGCCTGTAGCCTCCAGCCGCCATCATGGCCGGGCAGCTCTCAGGAACGGGCACTCCTCTCCGCGGGCCTCCTCCCTCCTGTCCTCTCGGTCCGTCACCCTACCGGCAACAATGTTTCCCACACTGAACCAGCTCTCCTGCTCCCACACTCCCGCTCCTGGACCCTCCGTTCAGCTGCGGATCGATGTCTTGGTCCGGGAACGCTGAGCTGCGCTGCGGACCCTCCGAATGTTTCTCACTCCCTCCCGTCTGCCACAGCTCCGCCGCTTCACCCTCTTTGAGCCCTCGTAGATGCCTCCCTACCGGCTATGTCGGGCTCCCCGCAGTCCCATCCGGTGTCCAAGGCCGTCTGCTGGTGTTCAGCTGTTTCTCTGTGAGAATTGCTGCGTCCTTCCGTGCATTCCCAATGCATCTGTGGGGAGGGATGCACTCCACGTCTCTCTACTTCGCCGCCATCTTTAATTCTCTATTTTACTATTTTTGACGCTATTGTAAATAGGATTGTTTTCTTAATTTCCTTTACGGATAGTTCAGTGTTAGTGTATAGAGACACAGAGATTTTTGTATGTTGATTTTGTATCCTGCAACTTTACTGGATTCATTTAACAGTTTTCTTTGTGGAGTCTTTAGGGTTATCTATATGTGACATCATGTCATCTGCAAAGAGAGATATTTTTACTCCTTCCTTTTCAATTTAGGTACTTTTTTTTTTTTTTAGCTCTTTATTGGAATATCAGTGCTTTACACTGTGCCAGTTTTTGCTGTACAACAAAGTGAATCAGCTGTGTTTATACATACATCCCCATATCCCCTCCCTCCCACAAATCCCTCCTACCCTCCCTATCCCACCTCTCTGATCATCCATCATCGAGTTGATCTCCCTGTTTTATGCAGCAGTTTCCCAATAGCTATTTGTTTTACATTTGCTAGTGTATATATGTCAATCAGGGAACCTGATTCCTCCACCTCTCTTTCTTTCTCAGCATTGCTTTGGCTACTCGGGGTGTTTTGCGTTTCCATACAAATCGTAAAATTTCTTGTTCTAGTTCTGTGAAAAATGCCATTGGTAATTTGATAGGGATTACGTTGAATCTGTACATTACTTTGGGTAGTATAATCATTTTCACAATGTTGATTCTTCCAATTCAAGAACATGGTATTCCCTCCATCTGTTTGTATCATCTTTGATTTCTTTCATTAGTGTCTTATAGTTTTCTGCATACAGGTCTTTTGCCTACTTAGGCAGGTTTATTCCTAGGTATCTTATCCTTTTTGTTGCAATGGTAAATGGGATTGTTTCCTTAATTTCTCTTTCTGCTCTTTTGTTGTTAGTGTATAGGAATGCAAGAGATTTCTGTGCATTGATTCTGTATCCTGCTACTTTACTACATTCATTGATTAATTCTAGCAGTTTTCTGATAGCTTCTTGAGGGTTTTCTATGTATAATATCATGTCATCTGCAAACAGTAACAATTTTACTTCTTTTCCAATTTGGATTCCTTTTATTTCATTTTCCTCTCTGATTGCTGTGACTAAAACTTCCAAAACTATGTTGAATAATAGTGGTGAGAGTGGACACCCTTGTCTTGTTCCTGTTCTTAGAGGGAATGCTTTCTGTTTTTCACCATTGAGAATGATGTTGGCTTTTGGTTTGTCATATGTGGCTTTTATTATGTTGAGGTAATTTTCCTCTATGCCCATTTTCTGGAGAGCTTTTCTCATAAATGGATGTTAAATTTTGTCAAAAGCTTTTTCTGCATCTATTGAGATGATCATATGGTTTTTATCCTTCAATTTGTTAATATGATGTATCACATTGATTGATTTGTGTATATTGAAGAATCCTTGCATTCCAGGAATAAACCCCACTTGATCATGGTGTATGATCTTTTTAATGTGCTGTTGGAGTCTGTTAGCTAGTATTTTGTTGAGGATTTTTGCATCTATATTCATCATTGATATTGGCCTGTAATTTTCTTTTTTTTGTGACATCTTTGTAGGGTTTTGGTATCAGGGTAATGGTGGCCTCATAGAATGAGTTTGGGAGTGTTCCTCCTTCTGCTCTATTTTGGAAGAGTTTGAGAAGGATAGGTGTTAGCTCTTCTCTAAATGTTTGATAGAATTCACCTGTGAATCCATCCAACCCTGGGCTTTTGTTTTTTGGGAGATTTTTAATCACAGTCTCCATTTCAGTGCTTGTGATTGGTCTGTTCATATTTTCTATTTCTACTTGGTTCAGCCTTGGAAGATTGTACTTTTGTAAGAATTTATCCATTTATCCCAGGTTATCCAACTTATTGGCATATTGTTGCTTGTAGTAGTCTCTCATGATCTTTTGTATTTCTGAGGTGTCAGTGGTTACTTCTCCTTTTTCATTTCTAATTCTGTTGATTTGGGTCTTTTCCCTTTTTTTCCTGATGAGTCTGGCTAATGGTTCATCAATTTTGTTTATCTTCTCAAAGAACTAGCTTTTAGCTTTATTGATCTTTGCTATTGTTTCCTTCATTTATTTTTCATTTATTTCTGATCTGAACTTTATGATTCCTTTCCTTCTGCTCACTTTGGGTTTTTTTGTTCTTTCTCTAATTGTTTTAGGTGTAAGGTTAGGTTGTTTCTTCGAGATTTTTCTTGTTTCTTTTTTTTTTTTAATAGAGCAATTATGTTACCAGTTTAAAAGGGAATGTGAAGCAGTACAAGGAAAACTATAACATCTTAGAAGTAAAATAATCTGGATTTCATATCTGTTTCTGCTACTTAGTAGTGTTGTGACCTTGAACAAGCTACTTATTTCTCTGAACTTTGGGAGATTTTTCTTGTTTCTTGAGGTAGGATTGTATTGCTAAAAACTTCCCTCTTAGAACTGCTTTTCCTGCATCCCATAGGTTTTGGGTCATTGTGTTTTCATTGTCATTTATTTCTAGGTATTTTTTGATTTCCTCTTTGATTTCTTCAGTGATTATTTGGTTGTTTAATAGCGCAGTGTTTAGCCTCCATGTGTTTGTATTTTTTACAGTGTTTTTCCTGTAATTGATATCTAGTCTCATGGCATTGTGGTTGGAGAAAATACTTGATACAATTTCAGTTTTCTTGAATTTACTGAGGCTTGATTTGTGACCCAGGATGTGACCTATCCTGGAGAATGGTCCGTGTGCACTTGAGAAGAAAGTATATTCTGTAGTTTTTGGATGGAATGTCCTATAAATATCAATTAAGTCGAGATGGTCTAATGTGTCATTTAAAGCTTGTGTTTCCTTATTTATTTTCTGTTTGGATGATCTGTCCATTGATGTAAGTGGGGTGTTCAAGTTTCCTATTATTGTGTTACTGTTGATTTCCCTGTTTATGGCTGTTAGCATTTGCCTTATGTATTGAGGTGCTCCTATGTTGGGTGCATAGATATTTACAGTTGTTACATGTTCTTGGATTGATCCCTGATCATTATGTAGTGTCCTTTCTTGTCTTTTGTAACAGTCTTTAAGTCTAATTTGTCTGATAGGAGTATTGCTACTCCAGCTTTCTTTTGACTTCCATTTTCATGGAATATCTTTTTCCATCCCCTTACTTTGTCTGCATGTGTCCCTAGGTCTGAAGTGGGTTTCTTGTAGGCAGCATATAGAAGGGTCTTGTTTTTGTATCCATTCAGCAAGTCTGTGTCTTTGAGTTGGAGCATTTAGTCCATTTACATTTAAGGTAATTATTGACGTGTATGTTCCTATTGCCATTTTCTTAATTGTTTTGGGTTCATTTTTGTAGGCCTTTCCTTCTCTTGTGTTTCCTGCCTAGAGAAGTTCCTTTAGCAATTGTTGTAAGGGTGGTTTGGTGGTGCTGAATTCTCTTAACTTTTGCTTGTCTGTAAAGCTTTTGATTTCTTCATCAGATCTGAATGAGATTCTTGCTGGGTAGAGTTTTCTTGGCTGTAGGTTTTTCTCTTTCAAGACTTGTCTTATTCTTGATCTTAGAGGGAAAGCTTTCAGTTTTTCACCATTGGGTATGATGTTAACATTGGGCTTCTCATATGTGGTCTTTATTATATTGAGGTAAATTCTTTCCATACCTAATTTGTTGAGCATTGTTATGAATGTTGTTTAATTTCTTCAAATTATTTTTAATATTTATTGAGATGGTTATGTGATTTTTATCCTTCAGTCTGTTAATGTGGTGTATCATATTACTTGATTTTAATATGTTGAACCATCCTTTTGTCCCAGAAATAAATTACACTTGATTATAGTGTATGATCTTTTTAATGTGCTGTTGAATTCAGTTTTCTAGTATTTTGTGGAAGATTTTTGCATCATATTTATCAGTAATATTGGTATTTTTCTTGTGGTATCTTTGGCTTTGGTATCAATGAGTTTTGAAGTGTTCCCTTTTCTAAAATATTTTGGAAGAGTTTGAGAAGGATAGGTATTAACTCTTCTTTAATGTTCAGCAGAATTAACCAGTGAAGCTATCTAGTCCTAGGCTTTTCTTTGTTGGGATGTTGTTAATTCCTGATTGAATCTCATTACACATTACTCGTCTGTTCAGATTTCCAGTTTTTCATGATTCAATTATGATAGGTTGTATGTTTCTAGGAAGACTTAATATTGTTAAAATGTCCATACTACCAAAAGCAACATACAGATTCGGTGTTACCCCCATCAAAATCCCAAAATCCCTGCATTTTTTAACAGAAATAGAAAAAGTATGCTAAAATTCATATGGAACTATAAAACACACCAAATAGCCAAAGCATTCTTGATAAAGAAGAGCAAAACTGAAGGCGTCATGCTCCCTGATTTCAAAATATATTACAGAGCTACAATAATTCAAACAGTGTAGCACTCCATAAAGACAGACATACAGATGAATGAAAAAGAAGAAAGAGCCCAGAGGAAATGCATATGTATTCAGTTAGCTGACCTTCAAAAGGGTGCCAGAATGAGGAAAAGATGGTCTCTTCAACAAATGTGTTGGGAAAACTGGATATTCACATGCAAAAGCATAACATTGGATTCTCATATCATACACAAAAGTCAAGACAATAGATTAAATTATATTTAATAGATTAACTGTAAGTCCTGAAACTATATAAATTTTGAAAAAATACTTGAATAGACATTTCTCCAAAGAAGACAGATGGCCAACAGATATATGAAAAAAGTGCTCAATGTCATTAATCATCAGGGAAACAGAGATTGAAACCACAGTGAGGTACCATTTCACACCAATCAGAATTGTTATCATCAAAAAGACAACAAAGAACAAAGATTGGCTAGGATGTGAAGAAAAGGGAACCTTTTTTCACTAATGATGGGATTGTAAATTGGTGCAGCCACCATAGAAAACAGTATGCAGTTTCCTCAAAAAAGTTAGAAATACCATTTGATCCAGTAGTTTTACTTCTGAGTATTTACCCAAAGAAAACAAAAACATTAATTCAAAAAGATAAATGTATTGCAGTGTTAATTGCAGCATTATTTATAATAGCAAAGATATAGAAGCAACTTAAATGCCCATTGATGGATGAATGACTAAAGAAGATATGGTATACTATTGAGACATAAAAAAGATGAAATCTTGCCATTTGCAGCAACATGGATGAACTTTGAGGGTATTATACTAAGTGAAGTAAGTCAGGGAAAGACACAAACCACATTACTTATTTCAAAACAAAATGAAAACAGATTCATAGATACAAAGAACAAATGGGTGGTTGTGGTCATGGTTTTGTAGGTGCTTGCATATATTCAAATTCATTGCATTGTATACGTTAAATATATACAGCTTTGTGTATGTCAATTTTACCTCAGTAAAGCTATTTTTAAAAGTACTACTAAAAACAATAGCAAATATTAGTGGCGTATGATTAGGTGAAATCCCTTTAAAATCAGGTACATACAAGCTAGACTACCATTGTTATTTCTACTAGGGTCACAATGTGTATAATGGCTAAACAGGCCAGAGCAAGCAGCTAGGCAGTATCCTAGCTCTGTCATTTATTAGCTGTAAAGCCTTGAACCAGGTACTTATCTTCTTTTTTTTTATCTCATTTTCATCATCTGTAAAATTTAAATAATTGCCTTATCTAGGGTATTGTGAGTTTTAAATAACTTATTTCATGTACTTTGAATAAAACCTAAGACATAATGAGCCCTCAATAAATGTTATCGATTAGTATTATCTACCCTTTTATTCAGTAATGGATAATGTAAGCTACTTAGTTCAATAAGAAAATAATCAAATTTAAAAAATAAGGTTTTGAAAAATCAAACTGTTTATGATAAGAAAGTCAAGAAAATCTACAGAAAATTTTAATTTACAAGAAAAGCTCACACTCACTATGGCAGCAAATGTATATAGTGCCTAGGAATATGTACAACAAATTATGTGTGAGACATTTATAACTTTTATAAAACTCAATGGAATGAAAGAAAAACTAAACACACTTAGAGATATACCATGTTAATGGATGTGATGACTTAATTTGTTTTTTAAAAAATCTTCTTTTAAAAACAATTTATTATAATTGAAATTAAAATAAAAATAAAAGTAGAATATGTATGTTTATGTGTATGTAACTTTAAAAAGCTTGTTTTGACAGGCACAGAGGTGTATAAAAAATAAAGACAATTTTAAATATTATATATCTTGATATATTAGTTACTCTAGCAGACACCAATATATAATAATTCTCTAGTTTTAAAATAAGGTGGTTTTTATGTGAGATTAATCAAGTAGACCAATGGAAGAAAACAGAACAGAAGCACTCACACAAGAATATGTCATTGATATATACAAATCACTCAGGAAGAGGAAAGAATGGACTATTTATTAAACCATGTTGAAATAATTAGCTATCTCCCTGAAAGAACAATAAATTTAGCACACCATCTCAGGGATCCCCAGCCCCCAGCCTGAGGACTCATGTCAGTCTGCAGCCTGTTAGGAACCAGGCTGCACAACAGGAGGTGAGCAGCGGGCTAGAGAGTGAAGCTTCATCTGCCACTCCGCATCACTCCTCATCTCTCTCATTACTGCCTGAACCAACCCCCCATCATGCCCACATGCCCCCACCCCCTACTCCATGCAAAAATTGTCTTCCATGAAACTGGTCCCTGGTGCCAAAAAGGTTGGGGACTGCTGCTCTATCTCATACTATAAACAAAGACAAATTCTATATTGATTAATGACCTAAATGTGAAAAGCATTTCTTTGACACATTTTTTTCACAAAAGGTAAAATGCATTAATCACAAAAAAATTAGTCTTATTTCAAATTAAAACTATAGCACAAAGACACCAGTAACAATGTTACAAAAAAAAAAAAAAGGCCACAAAAGCAAAGCATTGGCAAAAACAAAAACTAAAACAAGTCATAGATTGGCAGAAGATATTTGTAATGCGTTTGTGGAGGACAATGGACTCAGAATTCATTCCACAAGTCAGTAAGAAAAACAGCGACATGGCCAATTCAAAAATTGCAAATATATGAATAGGCAATTCACAGAAGAGGAAACAGGAATGGCCAAAAATAAATGTGACAATCTTGCTATTATGCATGAAGCACGAATTTAAATAATGATACAGCACTTTACATTTGTCAGATTGACACAATTTGGCAGTGCTAAAATCAAATTCTGTTGGGGGTAAAGGGGAATAAGAATGCAAATCCGGTTCACAGAGTGGCTTCCCCCTGCGAGGGCATATTTCAGACGTTCTTCAGGATATAGAGAAAACTCCATCCAAGTGATTTTTGCAACTCTGGAGTTTCAACCTCTGATTTAAAAAATGCTCAAAAACTAAACTATAACTTGTCTAATAGAAGCATTTCCTGTCATGTATGTTTTAAACTAAGGGTTTGCCTTCCTGGAATCATAGTACTTCATGAATCAGAAAAAATGAGCAAAGTAGTTCTAAGTGAACAGGGAATTAGGAACTGAAACCATTGTTCTGATTTAGACCACATATACAACATAATCTCACACTTAATATCCTGTAGTCCTTGTGTTTTAATACACAAATCCTTATTTTGAGATTAAAATTGCAGATGTGTGACAACCCTAACATCAGTGAACAGATGAGCAGAATATTCAAGTCCCCCAGCAGTTGTATAATCAGATTATATACTATTATACTATATAGGGACATTTTCAAGAATCTATAATTTATATATGTAAGAATACATATGAGGCTTTAATGCACAGAAGATAAAGATCAAATAGATCAGACATTTGTACAATACTAATTAGTTGTGTGGACTCTTTCAAAGTCTCACAAAAGCATGTGGCAACTTTCACTCAGGGATCACTCAATCCCACTTCAAGGTCCTCAGCATTCAATCAAAAATGCCAACTGGTGAATTTAGTGATAACTGAACTCATAGTTGCTTAGGTTGCTTATAATTTTCTCTTACATTAATTAAATTTGTATGAATATAAAATTCTGTTTTATGCCTTTTTACATGAAATTAGTGAACATAACTGAAACATTTGCTAATGTTTTATATTGAATTATGTATTAAAGCTTGAGGAAAATACTCCCAGGACAGGAAAAAAGAAATTTTGGCTTTCTGAAGAATAGCATGAAAATCACAGGAGCAAGCAATATAAGTTTTGGAGGAAAAAAATAGCAGAGATTGAATTCTGGCTCCACTACCTAAGAGTAATACCTTATTTAAGTTGCCTTTGCTTATTCTTTGTTATCTCATTTTAGATATGGTGATATTATTCCCTACTCTCAATAATGTTTGGGTCCTATGTAAAGCATTTAGGGCTCTATTGGTACATAAAAACTGTTTGTATAGTCCTTCCCCACATTGAATCTGGACTGGCCTGTGGCTTGAATTAACCAGTTGAAGGTGGTAGAAGAATGTCCCAGGTCTGAAGAATATAGACATCAAGAAAGACTTGACAGCTTCTGCTTTTAACCTTCTGGAATTCCTGAGCCACTACAAAGAAATCTAATTACCCTCCTGGAAAGACCAATTAGACCAAATAAAGAGGGCACATGAAGAAGGAGAGTATTTGAGAATGCATGAAAGCCAAAGAAGCCTGATCATCTCAGTATTAAATTGGAGGCTCCAAATCACTCCAGTCCTGACAACCATCTGCCTGGAACCACATAGAGAACTGAGAAGAGCAGAACTGCCCAGCTAAACCCAGTCAACCCACAGACCCATGAGATACATTGAGTGGTTGCTATTTTAAGCCATCAAATTTGGGCTGGCTTGTCAAGCAATGCAAAAGGGAAACCAAAAACCCTAAACATGAAAACCATTTTATCAAAGTATTTTGTATAGCCTTCACTTGTTCATTAAAATAGAATTTGTTGAGTTTCTATTATGCGTGAGACCCTGTAATAAGGATTCAGTGATGAATTCAAACGGTAAAAGTTTCTGCCCACATGAAATTATAGTCTAGTAGAATTACATACATGAAGGCAAATGATTAAAATAAGGTGCTGTGATGGAAAGTTACAAATGCTGTGAGAAAATACTATGTCATCAAGACCGTCATGCAGGATCCTGAAGATGTAAATTGAAATTGACATAAGGTAAAATAGGGGTTAAGTAGGTAAAGTGACAGTGGGAGATGCATGTTCAGATGGAAAGGAAAACTTGTGCAAATGTTCTTTAGCAAGAGGAGAACACTCAAGGGGCTCACAGGTAACTACTGAGGCTGGGGAACTGAGAATGGAGGGGAGAGGAAGACAAGTTGAGTGTAATTAAGGCCAGATTAGGATGAGCCTTGCAGACCATGGTAAAGGAGAACTAATGTAGGCACAAAGCATATATCCTCCACTTCTTCCTCATTATATGCAGAATGATCTAATCCTCACTTTAAGAGGGTTGTTTTTTTTTGTGAGGTGGTAGGTTTGCCTTTTTAGCTGAGAGGGAGAACTGTCTTATAGATACAGATTTGCAAGTCACACTTGAGTTCCACTGAATGCAAACTTTCAGAAGCTGGACATCAGATTCATTATATATATATTTTGAGGATTCAATATATATATTCAATATATATATATTTAAACATCCTCTTCTTCTGATGCGAAGAATCTGTAGACTGGTATTAGGGAAACTCGGGTCTAGAGGAGCAAGAGCTAAATATATATACTGTTTATTTTATCCACTTTATCTCACTTAATTCTCACAGCTCTAGGGCAGAAATACAATTGTCTTTCCCTGTTTTATCAGCAAAAGAACAGAAGTAAATGAGGTTCAGCAACATGGCTACAGTTGCACAGTTAGAAGTAGCATAGCTGAAATTTTAACTCAGGCAGCCTGACTCCAGAACCTGTCCTTCGATGTCATCCACTGCGGTCGACATTAATCCCATCTCTAATACTGACCAGAACAAGTGGTTTAAATGTCTTTGTTCTGTTTCCTCATATTTTTTTTTCCTTTTTTTTTGGTCATACATCATGTGGAAATCTTAGTTCCCCCACCAGGGATCAAACCCATGACCCCTGCAGTGGAAGCATGGAATCTTTTTTTTTTTTTTAAGAGTGTACAATTCAGTATTTTTTTCTTATTAGTAATGTAAATAAAGCAATCCCTATCTCCCAATTAATCCCCCCCCCCCCCGCTTTCCCCACTTGGTGTCTATATGTTTGTTCTCTACATCTGTCTCTATTTCTGCCTTGCAAACCGGTTCATTTGTACCATTTTTCTATATTCTGCATATATGTGTTAATATACGATATTTGTTTTTCTTTTGCTGACTCACTTCACTCTGTATGACAATGTTTAGGTCCATCCGTGTCTCTACAAGTGTCCCATTTCATTCCTTTTTACAACTGAGTAATATTCCATTGTATGTATGTGCCACATCTTCTTTATCCATTCATCTGTTGATGGACATTTAGGTTGTTTCCATGCCCTGACTATTGTGAATAGTGCTGCAATGAACATTGGAGTGCATGTGTCTTTTTGAATTATGGTGTTCTCTGGGTATATGCCCAGCAGTGGGATTGCTGGGTCATATGGTAACTCTGTTTTCAGTTTTGCAAGGAACCTCCATACTGTTCTCCATAGTGGCTGTATCAATTTACATTCCCACCAACAGTGCAAGAGTGTTCCTTTTTCTCCACACCCTCTCCAGCATTTACTGTTTGTAGAGTATTTGATGGTGCCCATTCTAACCAGTGTGAGGTGATACCTCATTGTAGTTTTGCTTTACATTTCTCTGATAATTAGTGATGTTGAACAGCTTTTCATGTGCCTCTTGGCCATCCATATGTTGTCTTTGGAGAAATGCCTATTTAGGTCTTCTGCCCATTTTTTGATTGGGTTACTTTTTTTGATATTGAGCTGGATGAACTGTTTATATATTTTGGAGATTAATCCTTTGTTGATTCGTTTGCAAATATTTCCTCCCATTCTGAGGGTTGTCGTTTCATCTTGCTTACAGTTTCCTTTGCTGTGCAGAAGCTTTGAAGTTTCATTAGGTCCCACTTATTTATTTTTGTTTTTATTTCCATTACTCTAGGGGGTGGATCAAAAAAGATCTTGCTGTTATTTACGTCAAAGTGTTCTTCCTATGTTTTCCTTTAGGAGTTTTATACTGTCTGGCCTTGCATTTATGTCTTTTATCCATTTTGAGTTTACTTTTGTGTATGCTGTTAGGGAGTGTTCTAATTTCATTGTTTTACATGCAGCTGTCCAGTTTTCCCAGCACCACTTATTGAAGAGGCTTCCTTTTCTCCATTGTATATCCTTGCCTCCTTTGTCATAGATTAGTTGACCATAGTTTATCTCTGGGCTTTCTATCCTGTTCCATTGATCTATATTTCTGTTTTTGTGCCAGTACCATACTGTCTTGATCACTGTAGCCTTGTAGTATAGTTTGAAGTCACGGAGCCTGATTTCACCAGCTCCGTCTTTCCTTCTCAAGATTGCTTTGGCTATTCGGGGTCTTTTGTGTTTCCACATAAACCATAAAATTTCTTGTTCTAGTTCTGTGAAAAATGCCATTGGTAATTTGATAGGGATTGCACTGAATCTGTAGATTGCTTTGGGTAGTATAGTCATTTTCACAATGTCGATTCTTCCAATTCAAGAACATGGTATGTCCCTCCATCTGTTTTTGTTGTCTTTGATTTCTTTCATGAGTGTCTTATAGTTTTCTGAGTACAGCTCTTTTACCTCCTTAGTTAGGTTTATTCCTAGGTATTTTATTCTTTCTGTTGCAATGGCGAATGGGATTGTTTCCTTAATTTCTCATTCTGATCTTTCCTTGTTAGTGTATAGAAATGCAAGAAATTTCTGTGTGTTAATTTTGTATCCTTCAACTTTACCAAATACACTGATTAGCTCAAGTAGTTTTCTGGTGGCATCGTTAGGATTTTCTATGTATAGTATCATGTCATCTGCAAACAGTGACAGTTTTACTTCTTTTCCAGTTTGGATTCCTCTTATTTCTTTTTCTTCTCTGCTTGCTGTGACAAGGACTTCCAAAACTATGTTGAATAGTAGTGGCAAGTGTGGACATCCTTGTCTTGTTCCTATTCTTAGAGGGAATGCTTTCAGTTTTTCACCATCGAGAATAATGTTTACTGTGGGTTTGTCGTATATGGCCTTTATTATGTTGAGGTAGTTTCCTTCTGTGCCCACCTTCTGGAGAGTTTTTATCATAAATGAATGTTGAATTTTGTCAAAAGCTTTTTCTGCATCTATTGAGATGATTATATGGTTTTTATCCTTCAATTTGTTAATATGGTGTATCACAAAGCATGAAAAATCTTAACTACTGGACCACTGGGAAAGTCCTAAGTTTCCTCATGTTTAAACAGAGGAAGCTGGACTACCCTATTTCTTCAATCACTTCAAGCAATTAAGAATTTTATCTGCCTTTCTCCTCAAATGTAGGGAATGAGCATCAGTGTACAATATGAGAACATGAAGGGAACTCATTGATACTCAAGTAATCACACGATTACTACCACACACACCAGATATGCCATCAGTTCACACCTGCAGGTTCTGTGACCCCTGATCAAAATAGGCCTCCAGGCATGTTTCAAAGAAGCTAGGATCCTATTAAAACAGAAAC
This sequence comes from Hippopotamus amphibius kiboko, assembly GCF_030028045.1. NCBI lineage: Eukaryota > Metazoa > Chordata > Mammalia > Artiodactyla > Hippopotamidae > Hippopotamus > Hippopotamus amphibius. Next base: position 148,451,955 of record NC_080190.1, on the reverse strand, counting down.
AAGCAGGATAAATGGATTAGTTTTTCAGAGAATATACTCATTGCTGGATTCTGGTTATTGACCTGAGTGGGAGTAGCCCACAGGTGCCTCCTATGGAGCTGCACATGAGCCAAAACACAGGTGGTAGTATGAAGACTGAATCAAGTCAAGCATATCATCAGAATAAAGCACATGAACTTAAAGGAGGTGTTGAGTTTTGTGAACACTGAAAAGAAAGGAATAATTGATGTGGCACTGTGGAATCCAATCTGGTAGAGGCGTTGATCTTAGAAAAATTGTTTGAGCTTGAGGAATGATGAAGTGGTACAAATGCAGAAGTGCTGCAAGGGCTTTTTATAAATTCCCTGTGGCATCTTTTCTGGATTGATGGGGCCACACTAAGAGAAATCCAGTTTCTTTTCTCTCTACCTTTATCATGAGCCAACTTATTTTATCTGTCATGTCTTTGGGGCTGAATGAATTAAGAAAGGAAGTTCTGAATACACCACAGTATTTTTACGTGGAAAATATCTGTCAGTATCTCATAGCTTATTTGTTTCAACAACTCAATTCATTGTGGTGAATGAAAGGCTTAGTACACTGCACACTTGAAGGATTTTTAAATAATCATTAAGTAATTAGAACCTGAATTTATTAAATTTCTTTATAAATGCTGTTTAAGGAATTAGACACAGGAAACTCCAAGGTAGTTTTCATTAAAATAATAATTACTCTTCCTTCCTATATAGACAATTTAAAAAATTTTGTCCTTGAATGTCATTGCACCTAAGTCTAAGACATAAGTGATTATGAGAGAAGATAAAGGTGGAGGATTTTTCAATAGTTTATTGTCTAGTGAGCAATTTCTAATCATCTTATTCCCTCCTCTACCCCCCACCCCATGGAATAAATATCTGACAAGAGATAAGTATTTTTCAGTTTAGGTTTCTAGAAGCCCAAATTATACAGAAAAACTTCTATCTCAAATTTAATTTGTGATGTGCATTTTGTTTTTCTAAAGAAGAGTTGTTCTCATGTGAAATGGTATTTTAATGTCTCCATACTTAAAATAAATTCAATTGTGAAAGTAAAGGATAATCTATAGTTTAAAGTATCAAAGAGACAGTTTTTGAGGTCTGCAGTTGGTTTTAACCATCTTCAATTACTATGATTATATGCCACCAAAATATTCTGAAATAGGTCTCTGTTAATTTGGAAGTAATCTGGGTGTATTTTTATAAATTCTGTCTTTCACAGTATCATGTAAGTAAAACAAGTATTCCATATGCCAATTTTGTCCCTTGGAATATTTTATCATTAAAGTTATATATTGGAGTATTTCCATATTTAAGAGCTATAAACCTGAGGAGACAGATGGCTAAATGCTGGGCAGATAACTAAAAATGATGAATAATTCAAGAAAGGTTACTAGCAGTGCATTTGTCCACCACATTAGTTTGCTTCTGTCTAGACTACAGATTGATTAGAGAGGAAATTTTCAATGAGGAAAATAATTTTTATACTTCATTTCCCTGATTAAACATTATGTGTTGGTTGAAACCATATATCTTTTATGCATGTTACATTTTAATTGTAGATATGGTATTAGATATATTTTGTATTCCATCACTCTTAGATAGAGCATATATTAGTATTGTATGTGTTGGGCAACATCTGTTATTGAAACTTATAGCTTATCTTTTCCAAAATTCTTAGATTTTTGTCAAATTTGTATCATTTTAATGTTTCTAGTATGAAGGATTTAATTTAAAAACTATTTATAGGAATCAATGCCAAATATATTGAATGAAAATTACTAGAAAACAGTTCAGAATTTTAGCTTAAGGCATATTGAGTAAATTGAAAGGTTATTTCAATTCTCCCTGCGTTGTCTCACAGAAAATGAATGAGTGAATAACTCAGGAAATAATCACCCAGAATTTTTTAAAAAAGTTTAAAACATACTTAATAAATATTTGAAGACCTATAGTTAAATTTGATACCTTAAACACATGAGCTTTTAACCAGTACTTCCTGAAATCCCCCTGAAGTTTAATGAGCACATGAAAAAGTTATAAACTTCTGGGTAATGATGTGATAAAGGAGGTAACACCAAAGAATAGATGTCTAAAAATTTTGCAAAAATTGGATTGTAGTATCCAAAATGAATTAGCAAAATACAGAAAACTTAAAACTTACAAACAGCAGAGGAAAGGCCAAAGCAAGTTAAGAAAAAACTTGGAGGCACTAGTTAACTGTGAAGATAGGTAGGGGATAGTTTGATTAAAAAGTATGTAGTTAGATGCTCAGAGTATCACTAAAGCAAGTGAGTACCACTCTTCTATTCTGGCAAGAGAAAGGAGACGTTAGTTGGACAGCTTGAACCAAACAGGCTCTGGTCTCCTGCCCCTAGGCACTACAGAAGGAAGGGGTTTGCTCTTTCACTGAAATTTGAAAACTGGGAGAGTGAGTGAGAGTCCATCTAGGAATGCTGAGAGTTTCCACCTTCCTTCCTTTAATTGGCCATGAGAACCTCAGCAGCCTAGTTTATGATCACTGTTCCTCCCTCAACCCCCACTATAAACACATATGCACACATGCAAACACACACACACACACACACCTGTAAGCTCCATCACAACAATAGAAAAGTGATGAGACTAAGAAAGAAGACCTATGTAGTGGGTTGGTCCTCACCTGATTATCCTACTCTAAAGTCCAAAATAACAAATCACACCCTCATAAAATGTTCCATAATCATTTTCTAGGGCTGCCAGAACAAGTTAGCACAAACCAGGTGGTTAAAGATAATAGTAATTTATTCTCTTTCAGTTTTGGAGGCTAGAAATTCAAAATCTAGGTGTGTGCAAGGCTATGATCCCTCTGAAGACTCTTGCCTCTTGCTAGCTTCTGCTGGTTGCTGCAATCCTTAGTTTCTTTGGCTTGTAGTTATTATCTTTCTGATCTCTTCCACCATCTTCGCATGACCTGCTTCCCTCTGTGTCTCTGTGTCTGAATAAGATTAAGGCAGTCTCCCAGAAAATAAAATTTTTAAAAATAAGAAAAAAAGGAAATAGTAATAAAAAGATGAGAAATTTAGGGGCTCAATTCAGGCATTTTTGTATCTAATAGAACTTCCAAAAAGAGAGAACAGGGAAAATAAATGGTAGAAAATTGGTTTTTCAGAAAAAATGAAAAAGTCCAGTAGTGCCCAACATTGAGATAAAAAGATGTATATCAAGACATGTCATAGTAAAATTTCAGAAAACCAAAAAAAAAAAAAAAAAAGATTTTTCAAAAAGCTTTTAAGTAGGGGTACAGGGAATAGATCATCAGAATAGTAGCAAACTGATTCAGAGCTATACTGGAAGCTGAAGGATATTCAATGAATGCTTCCAAATTTTGAGTCAAAGTAATTTCAAATCTATAATTCTAGACCACTAAGCCAGTATGAAGGCTGGACCGATAGATGATATAGTTATAGATGTATACAGATATAGATAGGTATCCTAACTTGCATGGGCTTGAGAATATACTTCTCTGTGCATGCTTTCTCAAACTGCTAAAGCTATATTCTACCAAATTATAGCACACAGATTCATGACCTCTGATTCAATGTGAAAGAAAACTTATTCATTATTGCTTAAACAAAATGAACAAAATAAAATTTTCAGGTAGACATTAGAGCATAGCTGGATCCAACTTTTAGGTTGGATCCAGCTATGCGTTGTCTATTAACTATGCTTTCCTTCATCTGGCTTCATTCTCACACTGACTCTCTCCCTCACCCAGAAGCATCCTCCCTCAGTATCCTCCAGAGAGAACCATTGTTGGTTCCCTTTGGAGTCACACGTTTCCCTACATTTCCCTACACACACACACACACACACACACACTGGTATTAAGATATTGGTTTCTCTCTTTGTTGAACCTGTATCTTTTTTTCTTTTTTCAGTAGAAAAGTAAGACCATGTCAATGACAGAGGCAGAACCATAAGAATAAACAGAAGGAAATCTCAGCAGGAGAAACAAAAATAATCCAATCAAACAAAAGAGGCCTGCCAGAATAACTTTTACTTCTATTAAATTTTATATCTAAAATTTTATTTTACTCAGCTACTAATATAGATTATATGCATTACAGGAACTTGTGACAAATGTGATTAATATTTATAGGGATCCTCTATTTTTTGAAAGTTTGCTTAGGCCACTTTGCTTTTAGGAAAGACCTGCATTAGCACCCGCTTTTACTAACCAAAAGATATTTGAAGAGGAATTTCACTTTTATAAAAAAAGGCAAAAATCAAAAATAGCATTCAGGGTTTGTTGTGCAGTAAGCTATTTAGAGGCAGTGCAAATCCAGAGCAGGGATAGTGGCACCACCAAGCTCCTTTCCTGGGAACTACACTTCGCATCTCAGCATCAAACTGCCAGAGCTTTGAACTGTGTCTGTGAGCATCTGTGCTTTATCTCGATTTATTTTGTGTATCCCTTACCAGGATGTCTCCTAAGGTAATTGCTTCTTTGCTTTAAGCCATTTTGGCTTACAAGAAGTTTCATAGGAATGCTCTGCTTTCCAGTAGTGGGGGAAACCTGTACTGAGATTTATGTCTATCAAAAAATTGTACTATTTTCATCTTCTGCATGAGAAATAAGTCTAATGGATATGTTGATTTAAAATCAGAGTGAAATATAGTTGAAACGCATGACTTCAGTCACTTAAAAAATACTTTCCCTCAGCTCAGTGTAAAGATATGTTCTTTATTTCTGTTTATATTGTAGATATTAAATTATTCAAAAATTATTTTCTAACATCATGATTGAAAATAGGATCCACCTATCATTTAATGCTTGTCTTCACAATAATCTTCTTTTTCCCAGGAAAATATCAAGTGAGCAATAAAGCAAATGCAAAGTCATGCATCTGCAGGTGGCTTTGTGTGATTTATTTTTGAAAACAATAAAAACAACTATAAAAATTTTTCCTTTCCTTATCTTCTAGAAATCATAAACTCAAATGTACAATTCAAATTTCTGACAACATCTTTCTTTCCAATATGACTTCTGTGTTTTATATTTCAAGGTATTTACTTGTTCTGCTAGAGTGAATTTATGATGATATAATGGTTAAGAAAATAGTTTTTGTATAACTCTGGCTCCTAATACTTGTATAATCTAACAGGGTGCTTAACCCTAAGCGTCAGTGTTTTCATTTGAAATGAGGCATGATAATGTCTACCTTACCAAAACAGTATGAGAATTGAATGAGACTATGTAGTTATAGCACCTAGCACCATGACAGGCATGTCTGTTCAATTATTTATTCATACTAATTCTCTAAACACTTGTTAAACATATAGTTTGTACCAGTTATTATATTATTTTTAGATACAACTTTGAGTGAACAGGTGGAAAATATGACCTCATGAAGCTTAGGTCATTAAATGCCTAATAAATGGAGACTACAATTAGTAAAACTAACTAGCTATGAAGATAAATGCTACTTTAAAAGGATCAACATAGCATGCCTATAATTATAAAATCACAAAACTAAATTATATTTGCCTCAGATTAATTTGATTATTTTTATTAACCTATGTATACTCTACAGGTCATACTTCCAACTATTACTTGACCTGCAGTGTTTTCTCTACATGCATTCATCTTTGAAATCTTGACACAAGCTATAAATTTATGTTGTGTCATGGTGAAATTGTACAACAGATGAAACTCCTTCCTACTATAACTGCAGTGTGGCATAACCAGCCTGAACCATCCTTCTCTCTCTCTCTCTCTCTCTCTCTCAAACACACACACACACACACACACACACACACACACACACTGCTGCAACCTAGTTGTGAGTCAACAGGGATAAGATTGCATGTCTGTTTTTTTTTTTGTATCCAACAGGGGGATGAGTACAGTGTTTCATATTCCAAAAAGTAATTTTGGAATTGAAATGAATTCTATAGATTTGGTGTTTAGTCACCACTATTGTCCTAATTGAGCAAGTGCCTCATTTTTCTTGCTTGCAGAATGAAATGGTAAAACACGATGATCCCTCCCTTCCCTGCCCTCTCCACAACTGCACCTTATATTTACCCTTATCACTGTCTTCATTACATGCAGTGATGATTTCCCTGTTATATAGTAAAAACTACAATATATCATTTCATTTATAGTGCCTACCTGACACATTCACTCAGTAGATATTTGTTGAAGAAATAAATGACCTGTAGACTTAAGGGTTGCATCCTTATTATGCTTGTAATACATATTATAGTAATATAATGCATTAATTACTTCATACCTTATTTTAATTATTGAATTGTACTTATTCTCTCCTAAAACATTTGAGAATGCATAATGAGAAATTAGGGAAATGTAATATTTTTATGAGGGTCGTTAGATAAAATACTGAGTAAGGATTTTCAGCACACCTGCACAAACTCATTTGAAAGCAGAATATTTACAGTCGTTTGCCTAGCAGAACAGTGCCTTGGTGATAAAACAGAAAATATATGCATTATATTTTATTTCCAGATGGCACAATGTTACAAAAAATGAATTTAACTAAATTATTGTAGAAATATGTATTCTTTAAAAACATTTGTGCACAGATTACTTCTGAAATTCAAGGGGCTGAGTTTGCACCATTCATACAATATAAATTGCAACATCTAACAGTGAAATTCTAATTAAATATCAGTGATTTCTTTTTTCTTTTGGCCATAAGAAAATTAGAGCTTAATTTGAAAAGAGTAACTTGTCGAGTATATCATGAACTCTAATTTAGAAGCCAAAATGATTGAACTGTTTAACGAAAGGAAATGTCATTGAGAATACAGAAAGCTGGTGGATTAAAACAATATCAGTCACTTTAAAGAGTTATTGAAAACACATTTATATGAATGTCCAACAAAGTAAGGAAGGAAAAAGATACTTTTTTATTGAAGTATAGTTCATTTACAGTATTACATTAGTTTCAGGTATACAGCATAGTGATTCAAAACTCTTATAAAGTTATTATAAAATATTGGCTGTATTCCCTGTGCTGTAAAATATATCCTTATAGCTTATTAATTTTATATATAGTAGTTTGGGCCTCTTAATACCATACCCCCATCTTGCTCCTTCCCCCTTCCCTCTTCCCACTGATAACCACCAGTTTGAGTCTCTATTTTGTTATGTTTATTAATTTGTTTTATTCTTTAGATTTCACATGTAAGTGATAGCACACTTATTAGCGTCATATTTGTCTATCTCCATCTGACTTATTTCACTAAGCATAGCACCCTCCAGGTCCATTCATGTTGTTTCAAGTGGCAACATTTCATTCTTTTTTATGGCTGAGTAGTATTCCATTTGTGTGTGTGTGTGTGTGTGTGTGTGTGTGTGTGTGTGTGTGTGTGTATTTTCTTTATCCATTCATCTGTTGATGGACAACTACATTGTTTCCACATCTTGGCTATTGTAAATAATGCTGTTATGAAGTTTTTTAAAGGAAAGAAGTATAGCTTTTCTTTCTCTGTTATAATATTCTTTTCACCATTGGGTGATGTGTTAGCATTCTAATTGCTGACAAAAATAAACCCTGAAATTTCACTGACTTAAGCCAACAAAAGTTTATATCTTGATCATTTAACAGTTCAATATGGAAGCTCTTAGTTTTTGAGTAGCTTTCCACTTCAGGGCTGGTTAGAGACTCAGGCTTCTTTCTGTTCTGTAGTTTTGCCATTTCTAGGGTTTCAAAGTCTTCTGCATTTAGCTGGCAGATGGGGGAATAGAGGGTAGGTGGTCCCATATAGTTGCAAGCCACTTGAACATATAGTGCCCAGAAAGACAGCTACTTCTCAATGATATACTAAGGAAAGAGGGACACAGATCTATAATGGAAAGTTAATCATCTCTGCCTCACACATTCAGGGTCCCTCATGCATAGGAAATTAAGTCTTACCTATTACTTTATCATTCTGGCTTGACTCTCCCTAATAATTTAATGTGTATGTTTTCCTCTTTAATTTTGGGATGGAGGTCCTGGTAAGAATGATAAACTAATGCTGACAAAAACATTTTATGATCAAATAGTCCACAGATAAAAATATTTGCATGAATTGCATGAATTGGAAATTTCTGATCCATGCTTCTTTTTATAACACCTGAATGTCCATCTTTATAAAGAGCTTTTGCTAGTATCTATAGCATAAATAGATATTTCATTTAATTGATCCCTTCCTTCTGATCACCTTTAGGAAATATAGGAAAGACATTGCAGCCTTTAATCAACCACTTTTTTTTTAAGCAAGGAAGAGTTAGTTATCATCAATTAAACCAAAATTGAAATTTAAGTTATTGTGGTACTCTTTTTTGAAATAATGTTCAAGAAAAGATTTACTGGAAACTTCATTTAAATTGTAATTAATATAAAACTTTATTTTGACAATTGGATTCTGTCTCCTAAAGTATTTTAATTCTTACACAAGGGAGATGTTTTGAAGTAGAACTTAAATTTCTTTATATCTTACAAGCTATCTGAAAGGAGACTCACAGAGTTAATAAATACCATGGGAGACAGGAAAGAGAGAAATGATTTGAACTTTCTATAAACTAAAATATCTTTTCATGGATAATCTGTCTTTTGTCTAGGAGTCTCAAATTAGATTAATATTTAAATAAAAATATAACATGCACAATGTATTTGAGAATGTAAGAAATATTACATGATGCTGCTTATGAGTAAAATCTGGAATTATCATATTGTTAAGATTGTTTAAAAGGTTCTTCTTTTTTGCATTTTTATAGTTCCCTTCTCATTTGCCAATTAACTTATCAATCTTATATCATCTGCCTCCCTTTATTATTCTTATCCTCCTGGCCTCAATAAATTCCATTTCCCTTGGAGTTAGGACAAAACCCATTAACATTATCTAAAAGGTCCTGCATGATCCAAACTTTGACTGTCTTGTCGGACTTATCTGCATCTTGCTCCTAATACTCTCTGTGTTCCAGCTGAATGACCATCTTTTGATTGCCTTAAAGTTTAGTCTCATCCACTAATTTTACACACACACAGTGTTTCCTTGTTCGTAGTCTCTCATTCTTCCTGCAGATCTCAGTTTAGGAAACACATACTCCTTAAAGGATGGTATTATGTTCCTTCCCAAACACTTACACACTTTGAAATATGCATTAATTAGAATGAATATATGTTTGATGTATCTCCTCACTGGGTTGCGATAGGATGAAAATGAAGATCATATCTGCTGTTTCACCATTATAATTTCAATGCCCAAGTCAGTTATTCACCGATAATTATGGTGACCACCTCATTTAAGTAAAAGCACACTGTATTTTCCTTTTTATGACTGGCTTATTTCATTAAGCATAATGTCCTCAAGGTTCATCCATATTGTATCATGTGCCAGAAATTCCCCTTTTTCTAAGGCTGAATAATATTCCATTGAATGTATATACCACATTTGTTTATCCATTTATCTGCTTATCTTGGGTTGCTTCTGCTTCTTGGCGATTTGCTTCTGCTTCTTGGCTATTGTGAATAATGCTGCTATGAACCTGGGTGTACAAATGTATCTCATGTCCCTGCTTTCAATTTTTTTTTGATGTACAATCAGAAGTGGGATTAATGGATTAAATGGTATATCTCTTTGATTTTTAGAGGAACCTCTATACTGTTTTCCACAGTGCCTGCACGATTTTACATTCCCAGCAACAATTCAAGGGTTCCAGTTTCTTCACATCCTCATCAACACTTTATTTTTTTTTTAAATTTTTCTGCACTGGGTTAAAGTTGTTCATAAAATTTAGTTATTTTAATACCTGTAAAATCTATAGTGGAATTTTCTGGGTTTTTTTTTTTTTTTCACTGTGCAACCCGCTTCAGTGCCTGCAGCCTACGAGCAGAGGCCAGGCAATGGTTTGGGGCCAATTCGCTCTGGCATGGGACACTATGAGAAATTTTCTATTTAATTACTTGGGAATTTGTGTTTTTTTCCTCTTTATATTCTTGATTATATCCATGTGTTATTATAGAAGTGTATTGTTCAACTTCTAAATCTTTGGGACACTTATAGATGTTCTACTTTTAATGATTTCTAATTAAATTCCATGTGGTCAGAGAACATACTATTGACTTTAATTTTTGATACTTATTGATACTTATTTTATGGACTAACAAGCCTATTGTCTCTCTAGGTGAGTGACCATATGCTGTTAAGAAGAATGCTGATTCTATAGTAGGGAGTACTGTTCTGTAATACAAATTAAGTTCATGTGATTGATAATACTGTTCAGATCTTACAACCTTATTGACTTTTTGAGTAGCTAGTCCAATAGTTAGTAAGAAAGTGGTGTTAAATTTCCACATTTGTAGATTTGTCTATCTCCATTAAGGTTATTGTTTTTTTCTGATGAATTGACAGTTTCATCCTTGTGCAGTGTCCATCTTTATACTTCAAAATACTCATTTTCTTGAAGTGATTATTGTTTGGTATTACTAGAGCCACTCTAGCTTTCTTTTTCTTATTGTTTCAGTAGTATATCATTTCCCCCATTAAAAAAAAATCCTTTCAGTCTGTACCTTTCCTATTTAATTTGTCTTTTGTACACCATATATAGTAAGTAATGTCTTGTGCTGGAGAACATGTGAGAATGAGTTTGGCAATGAGTGACCTGGTAAATAGCCCTGAAGCATCATCCAGGTCATTTTTGTGGTCTTTCAGGGAGCCAATGGTAGTACCAAGCAATCAAGATTTCTGTGGGCTGACTGACTTTAGTGCTCACGGATTGAACAGATAGTATTTGATAGTGTTCTAGAGCGCACCTCTGTATCAGGTGTTGTGTCCTTAGTTGTTGAATTGTATCAAAGTCAGGGGATAGAAAGAAATTTGGAAACTAGAGGAGGTAGCTTTTTACTAGCAGTTCAATATTTTATTAACTGGTGCAATTGTACCAATGTTCTGGGCTAAGTGTCAGCCTTGTTTATATGCAGACTCATCTTCAGATATCAATAATTTTCTTTCCTTCTTAGCAATTTTAATCTGTTTGCTTTTTTATTACTGACTTATCTATTCTCCATTTAGGTTATTGTCTATTTTTACACTAATATCATACTAATTTTATTTCCATGAAATTGTAAAATTTCTTACATCTAGCAGGCCATTCTTTTCCTTTGTTCATCTTCTTTAATGTGTGGACAGTTTTCCTTGCTTATAAATATTAGAATGAATTTCTTGCATTCTTAAAAAAAAATCAATGAGAATTTTAATTACTATTTCTTCAAATATATAGATTGTTATACTGATATAGTTCTTGTATTCACTTTTATATTGTGCCATCCACAAACATGTTATATCTCTTAAATTGATATTATTTTTCCTATAATGATTTTAAGTTTCATTAATAATAGTCTAGAGTATATTTTTAGTTATTTTCTAATAATGCCATAATTTTAATATTTTTACCCTGCATTATATTTTAGTGTATTATTCCTGGTATAGGGGATAACTATGAGTTATTTAATAAAAATTTCATTGAATGGTAACGTACATATACAGAAGTGTATAAATCATAAATTTATACCTTAGTAATTATCACGATTGAGCATAATTGTTTAAAATTCATCTGGATCAAGAAATAATACTAAATCTTCTAGTGCTCCCTACTAAACACTGTTCTCTCCCCACTCATCAAACTTAAATACTATCCAGATTTTTAATGCCAAAGATTTTATCCTTTATTGAACATTACATAAATGAATTCCTGTAATAGTATTTTGGTCTGATTTCTTTCACTTAAAATTATGCTTGCAAAGTTTATCCATATTTTCTGTGTCTTGTAACTTCATTCATTCTATAGTTTGGTGGTATTCCATTCTATAAATACATCACTATTTTTAAATCTATCTATATTTGATGTGCTTTTTTTGGAGATGTTCCTAGGTTTTGGCTACTATCAATAATACTACTATAAGTGTTTTTGTACATCTATTTTGGAGCACATATGTGTACATTTTTGTTGGGTCAATACCTAGGAATGGAATGATTGGGTCCTAGGGGATGTGTATGGACACTCCTGTCAGTAGTGTGTATTAGTTCTGGTTTCTCCAGATGTTCATCAAAACTTCTTGCAGTTTCTGCATAATCTTTTCCTGTGCCATTAGGCAAAGCATATATAATTTCCAACAACCCTTATCCCCCAAATCTGGCATTCTCTTTCCTATATTGAGATTCCTTCAAGGGCTTGGCATTGGCTTATGTTTTGCTTCTTTTTTGATCAGTCTTGGTATTGGGCTATTTAAAAAAATTGTCTTAATAGACACGTGAATGGGGAGTCAGGAGCACATCCATAAGGAGCTTTGGACCAGTGTGATTTAAAATTGAAATTTCTCTTCTTGAAACTCTCAATTTTATTGTCATCTGAAAAGCTATTGTTTCCTGTTTATATCTCTATTAATTTTCCTTCTTTGCCGTAAGGATCAGCCTAGGTCAAATCAGGAAAAAGAAACCATAGAGTAATTTGAACAGGGAAAGTATAGCATAAGGAATTACTGACTACAATACAGAAACAGACTAACGAGAGGTTGGCTAGTAAGCAGTATAGAAAACTTTAAAGACTATAGGGATAGCAAATTTATAAAACAGTAATGGAAATAATATAACAATAGTGGAAATAGTATAATATTGGAAGTACTATACTACATTATAACTTAATAAGCCACAACTCAGAGGGCTGATATAGAGCTCCAAAGGAAGAATTCCCTCTACACTAGAAATGTGATCCAGACCTTGCTGAAGAGAGCATAGCTGTGACTCACTGAGTGGCAGAGAAATTGCTATAGTGAGAGCAGAGCTTACAGGAAATCCACTCTGTAGAATGCCAGGAAAAGCTTTTCACAGGGAGGTGTCCCATCAGAGATACTCACAACAAAATTGTCTGATGTGGTTGCTGGCAGAAGGTGCTGGCTTTGAGTGATGAAAGGTACTGTGAATTGAAGAAGCCAGGCACTGGGGAAACCATGTGTTCTGCAAGAAATTGATGCTGGAGAAGCTGCTAGCAGGTGCTGTATGAGGCTGCCAAGGGAGTACACCCAAACCGGGAAGCAAAACTGTTTTCTCCTGCAGTGTCTCTCCATTACCCTTGACTGACAAAACTTAACATCATGGCAGCTGGCAAAGAAAAAATATATTTGAAGGGCCAAGATTCATTTTTACAGAGCAGGCAAAAAGGGTGAATTTGGTGCTGAAAGGCAGCAAATTAATAACTTGATGAAGCCCTCTTCTGGCTCTTCTTCCTTTGTCCAGTCACATAAAGGACAAATAGCTTCCTCTCCACACTTTGAATTTTTGGCTATCATTTTTTATTACTATGCATAAGGAAAGTGACTGTACTTGTTGCATTCTATGCTCCCAAACTTGCAAAGCAGCTGGAATATAGAAAGAACTCAATGAGTATTTTTGACTTAGTAAGTGAATGCGGAATAAAGTAATGCCCAAATCTAAATTTAAACATGATGCTTTCCCCTAAGCCACTGGACGCATTCACCTGACTGCCCTGCACGTACTACAGGGCAGTCAGGTGAATGCGTCCAGATCTGCTGTTCAGATCTGCTCCTCTTTCTGTATTCCCTATGTTAGTAATGGCACCACTTCTTGCACAGTGACTCAACTTAGAAACCTAAAGCCTCCTTTTTCTCCCTTTCATTCTACAAACTTGAGCAAGTAATCAGATTTCTGCAACACTATTTCTCATTTGTTGACCATGTTCCCAACTGTTCTTTTCTTGATTCAGGTCCCAGTCACAGCTCTTCTGCATTACTGTGATGTGCACCCTCCCAGCCCTTTTGCCTTCGGTTTTGCAAGCCTCTGGTTTATCCTTCATACTGTTGCCTCAGAGTTTTTCTGTTGCTTATAGTAGTGCTTTTCAACTTGTGGTCTCAGGAATCCCCAGGTGAATATAGTGACCTTCAGGTGTTATGAAAAGAAAAGAGAGTGAGGGCAGGATTCTGGGACCCACATTCTTGCTTCCTACTGAGAAGATTAACTTTATCTCTTTTACATATTTTTGTAAGATTTTGTTTGAACAGTGTTTTTCACTACACACAACTATAACAAAATTTCAGCTACACAATTTTGAAAACAACTGCACTAAAGGATAAGTTCCAATATTTGATAAGCAAACATGGTCATTTACAATCTGGCTGTTGATTAATTTTTAACCTGATCTCCAACCCATCATATCCCACCAAGAAAGCAAAAATCAACCACAACCCTACTTAATTATTCAGATTTCCCCAAATATGCCACATTATAAAATTTATTCATTATTTCAAGAAGTAAGTCTTGAATACCTACTGTATATAAGCTACTATACCGATTGTTGGAGACAGTGGTGATAAAAATAGAAAACAATTAAATAAATTATTGAAATATAGAATATAAGTACACGAAAAGTGCTAGGGAACTTAAGAGTAGGATATTGGGGTAGAGAGTTTGGGAGCTGTAGTTTCAATTGTAAACATGGTGGCTAGGGACATTCTAATGAAGATGGTGACATATTAGTAAAGCCCTCATGTTGGTGAGTAAAACAAGCAGTCTAGATATTTGGGGAAAGAGTTTTCCAGGCAGACAATAGAAAATGACAATTCCATCAGCCAAGAGCCCGCCTAGAATATTGGAGGAACATAAAAACAAACAAACAAACAAACAAAAACTCAATGTGGTTACAGTGGAGAGAACAAAGCAAAAAAGTAGTGGGAGATGAGAGTATTGGCAAGATGGGAACCAAACTGTAAAGGACAAAACAGGTCATTGTAACCCTTTTGGCTCTTACTCAGGTTGACATGCTGTATTAGATTCCCAGGGGGGCCATAACAAAGTACCACAAGCTGGGTAGATTACAGCAATTTAAGTTTATTCTGTCACAGTTCTGGAGACCAGAAACTTGAAATCAAGGTTTCATAATGATCTATTTCCAAATAAGTTCACTTTCTGAGGTACTAGAGGGTTAAGACTTCAATATATCTTCCTAGGGACACAATACAACCCATAACACATGGGAAGCAAGAGAGTTTTGATATAGAACTTGCACGATCCGATTTCAATTTTAAAACTATCTTTTTGGCTACTATGTTTAGAGACTAAAGCATGTAAAATTGGAAGCAGGCACCAGTGAGGAGATGGTAATAAATATTAACAGTATTGGACCAAGGTGGGAATAATTGAGGTAATGAGAAGTGGTAGAATTTAGATATAATTTCAGAGTTAAAGCAGGACTTACAAATATTTTTAATCTAAGTTTGAAAGACCACAGGATAAGTAATTCCAACATTTTTGACCTGAGTAAGTAGAAACATGGAATTATTAACTGAGGAGAAGATTAAAAAATGGAGTCTAGGAGGATAACATAAGGAGTTTAACTGAACACAATAAATTTGAGAAATGCTTTAAACACGTTGCCTGGAAAGTTTTGGTTTTTACCTGTTGCCTATATTCAGTACAATGCAGCATGTCTCCTGGTATTTTATATTTTAACAAGAGATTCATATTAATAGTTCACTGTGGCTGCTACAACAAATTTCCAAAAACTGGATGGCTTAAACCAACAAAATTGATTCTCTCAAAGTTCTGGGGTCCAGGGTTGATTCCTTCTAAAAGTTCTGAGGAAGAATTCCTTCCATGCCTGTCTTCTAGCTTCAGGTGGCTTCCAGTAATCCTTGGTATTCTTTGACTTATAAATGCATCACTCCAATATCTGCCTCCATATCCACATGGCTTTTTTCTCAGTGTCTCCCTTCCCTTTTCTCTTCTTTTCTCATCTCTTCTCTTCTCACACACTAATTAGATTTAAGGACCACTTCAATCCAATATGATCTCATTTTCAGGTCCCTAATTATATCTACAAAGACCCTTTTTCTAAATAAGCTTGCATTCACAGGTTCTGAGTGGACCTATCATTTTTAGGGGGTGGGCAGAGGGTAACCATTCAGCCCACTATAATTAGTTACATTAAGATAAAGCCGATTGGCTTTGGTAGACTTCTACTTCATGCTTACAACCTCTATTTTAGTCTTGTCTAGCAGTGTGGTAGACGTGCGGAATAAAGAGAGTTCTCACTTTAATACGAGGTATAGTCTGAAAGAAGACCAGAAATAACTTGTCATTCTTTTCAACCTTTCCAGTTGCAAATGACATTTTCCTTTCAAGGACTGTGTGCAAGACACTTACTGATAAAACCGAATTTATATGAACAACATCAAATACCTTCCTCTGGCCTGGTGGTGATAGGAGAGATGTTTAATACTGGATGTACTATGGCCTGATTGTGCTTGCAAGTTGCACAAAACCCTAGGCCTATGGTGAGCCAAGTTAGTGGAAACTGTCGACAAGTATAAGCTAAGTGTTTGTGAAATATGTACAAGAAATAGTTGGGAAGTCCTGCCAGAGTATTTAGAGCTACTAGTCTGAATACCCTTGCTATAGTAGTTATAGCATTGAATTTATAGTGTAGGTGTAAAAAATATTTTTTCATTTAATTGTTTGGTAATGCAATAAGCACTTTGACAACAATAAACTCAAATAAAATGATTATTTAACATTTAATACTGAATTTTCATTTTTCAAGAAGGTTGGTAGTGAACATGTACTTGCACAATTGTTGGGCCTTTTCTCATTCACTATGTGGGTGCTATAGAATGAACTGTGTTGCCCCAAAATTCATCTGTTGAAACTCTAATCTCCAGTGTGACTATTTGAAGATAGTCTTTAGGGAGGAAAATGAAGTTAAGTGAGGTCATAATAGTGAGGTCCTAATCTGATAGGAATGGTGACTATATAAGAAGAGGAAGTTAGAGAGATCTCTCCTTCTCTATAAGGGCCATGCAAAGGCACAGCAAGAGGGGCCATCTGAAATCAGGAAGAGAGTCCTCATCAGAAATCAACCATGCTGGCGCTCTGGTCTTGGACCTCCTAGCTTCTAGAGTTGAGACACATATTTCTCTTGTTTAAGCCACCCAGTCTGTGGTATGTTGTTATGATAGCCTGAGCTGACTAAGACAGTGGGCTAGAGTGGTTCTGCTTGATGGTCATGATTTAATGCATGTGACTGCAGTAGGTGTGTTTAAGTACTTCTGATGTTTACCTTTTCATTTTGATGAGATTTTTTTAAATTTAGATGGAATTTCTCTTCTAAAATAATTTTGCTCATTTAGGATTTTGAGTTTTCTTGTACACATATATGAGATGTGAAGTGATAGCTCCAGTAACAGAAGTGCTTCAGTTAGATGATGCCAGTTTTATATCAAGACTTTAAATACTTCAGATAGAAAAAAGATTAATTCTAATAATGACTTGATTTTTTTCATTCAACTTCATGAAATAAAAATAAAAACATTGACCATTTATCGTGATCAGATGAAATATCTGACAAAATTGCGGTTATTGTTTATTATAAATTCAACTAAATGGTTCAACATTTAAAATAGAATGAAGTGATGTTAGGAAAACATTTTGTTGCAGAAAATCTAAAAGATTAAAAATTGTAAAAGTTACTAAATTAAAAAATTTGGAATTAAAGGCATTTACCTATATATATGCATGCTACATTTCACATAGTAAATTGACTGTAGTTCAAGTACTTGGTGTCAGAAGTGGTGTTGAATACAAAAATGTCTCCAAGTATAGCAATGCTTACTCTCTTTGATGTTCATGTAGAGATATTTGAGCCTTTGAAGAATTACTCTATAAATGAACATAAATGCAATAGTGAATGATTTTGTAAAGGAGGCCTCTAAATTTTGTGTGTATCTTATTCTCTTATTTTTAGCACCATTTTTATTTTCAGAAGTCCCAATTAAGATAACTTATATGAACACTAACTTCAGACACCCAACTGGATGTTTCAAGAAAGCAGTTAGATATGTAGGGAATGCAGGAGAGAGGACTAGTCCAGATATACCATTCAGGAGTCAACAGTATATAGATGGAAATTTAAGCCGTAAAACAGGACTTGTACCCTGAAAGGGTGAATGATTCATGAATCTTTTACATGTAAAATTATAATCTTCATTTAAGTGTGTATTAAAAACCACCCTTCAGTCTGAATGCCCTTACACTAACGGCTTTCAGAAGTTTCATGTTTTATGGAGTGTTGTTTTTCCATAATAGAATATTGCCTAACCTACATTAATAGAGCTATGAACACAGACACAAATATCTGGTGCAATAAAGTTATGTAACTCATTCATTTCATATTTTTCAATACTTAATGGGAATTAGCTTCAGGAGTAACAATTGTGTATATTATTTTTATGATTGCATTCTCTAAGCAGGTTAGGATAACTATAAATAGTTTTAAGCAAAATTCTGTATTTCATTGCAAGAAAAATGCTGAACGTAAAAGAGGTTTATACCTAGATTTCCAACTGCTTAGTGAAAAAATAACTTTATGTGGTTGTTCTGCCAGAAACTCAAAATTGAATGTACAAAAAACTAACTACAGTTTCCTGCCCCTCCTAATTATCCCCCAAATCTTTCTTTCTCCTCCATTTTCTGTTTTTACTTTGGAATCTCCAGTTTTGAATTATCTTAGCTTTAAAATATTAGAATCACTTCAGATGTTCTTTATTTTTTTCTAAATGATTCCAGATATCAAGCCTTACTGGTTGTACCTCTGCAACAACTCTTAACATCCAAGTCTCATCCTTACGCTTTGTATCCTTAGCATATTCTGGAACCCACTTGATTTACTGAATGATTAAAATATGTTTTTAAGTAGCATCTCTGCTTCTGATCCATCCTATCCCCACATCTTCTTACATAATGCTATCAGTTTAATCTTTCTAAAGATGATCCATAGCATGTCACTCCTTCACCTAACAACATTTAATGTCTTTCTTATGGTTACTGAAGAAATTTATATTCCTTAAATTATCAATTGAATCTCATTCTACTTTCTAATTCATACCTATTATCAATTGAATCTCATTCTACTTTCTAATCCTACCTTTCACTTTTCTATTTTATACAGTATGATCTAATCAAACCACTTCTTCCCACATTTAATATACATTTTCTCTCCTCAATTCCATTCCTGAAATGGTTTCTTCTGTCCAATCCTTCTCTCATTTCTGCATATCAAGAGATATGTAATTCAAATGTCACCTGGCATCATCGAGTCTTGTATAAAATTGAGCTGCTGAGTTATTTTTGTACTTCTAATTATTTATTTTTATAAAAGCAGCATATGTGTGTGTGTGTGAGTTATATAGTCATATAACTTTGTATAACTTATAAGAGTTCAAATCTTTGCTCCATTTTCCTTACAGAGCCATTTTCCCTATATTTATTTTGGTGGTTATATCCATAACTCCAAAGAACATGTTTTGATTTTATATCAATTTTTTAAAATATAGATTAAAATGGAAAATTGAAGGCTTTGAGGTTTACCTTCCCAAACCTACAGGTTAGATAAATCTTTCTTGGTTGTCACTTGCTTTAACGGAAAGCAGTGTCTAGATAATATCTTTCCAGTCTGTCCACAGGCTATTGAATACTCTGCTTGAAATCAGCTTCAGTACTGCCTGGTCCACCTTTCCTAAGGGCTCTGTTTCTTTTCTTCCTGTACTTTAAGTTTGAGGAGAAACACTTTCTTAGACTCCCTCCAGTAATAGTTAATAAAAGCAAAACTTTAAATACGATCAGAGATAACAAATTGCCTTCCAACAGAGAGGATGAGATTCAGCTATTTCTAATTATGGTTACTCTCAGATCCAGTCCCACACTTCAAAATGTCTGGGAAATGTCCCTCCTAGCCCAGCTTTTGGTCTGCCTCCTACGGCTAATGTCAGCCTACTTTTCCCCACTGGGAATGCACTTAGACACATCTACACTGCTTAGAGTGTAGTTGCAAGAAACCCCTCTAAGGCATGGTATGCCCCTCTAAGGCAAGCTATACCCCCTGAAGCCTTGTTTTCTGTCTTCAGATCTACTCTCTTAAGGTGAATGAAAAATCAAAATATCTTTTTCTTTAAGAGGGACCCACAGGGTGGTGTTGCCTTACAGCCTTTAAAGTTGTAATTTCCGGAATGTATAATATTATGCCTGTTTTCCAAAAATAAGATTGTTCAGCTGTAAACAGTACCATATGTAGGATAACATAAGTTATTGTTACCAGGTGACAGAAGACAGTGAAAGAGCTACTTCTTTTTATCCTTTTCTGTAATAAGATGTTAAAATTGTATAACAAGATGTGGCATACCAAAGATAGGTGACACTTAAAGATTTGTAATTTACCATGGAAATGCATAATGACATATTTAATGACACCGGACCTCTTATTCAGATCAAGATTATTAAAAAAAAAAAAAAAAGCCAGGATGTGTATCTTGAAGAAAGGATGTTGTTAGTAAAATTACCTTAAGAGAAAATGTATTATATGGTATTTTCAAAGTTGGCCACAGTAATCTCTCTCTTCCCAGTGCCCTTAACATTGGTACTTACTATCTAGAGGCAGAGTCTAATTCTCTCTCCTTGAATCTGAGCAGTGACTCACTTGTAACCAACAGAAAGGCGCAGAAGTGATGCTGTATGTTTCTAAGGCTATGCCATAAAAGTTAATGAAACTTCCACCTTCTTAGCTGGATACTTAGTTTGGAGCCTTAAACCGCAATGTATAAAATCTAACAATACCCAGGCCACCAGAAAAGGTAAAATTAGGTGTCTGTGTAAAACTTCAATAGAGGTCATAGCTAGTATCAACTGCTATGCATGTAACTGAAAACACCTCCAGATGATTCCATACCCCAATGATCTAGTCACTTCCCATCTTCAAGTGTTCCCAGGATGGGGTTCCAGATGTCATGGAACAAGGAAAGTCATCCCATTGCGCTCTGTCTGAATTCCTGACCCACCAAGTCTGTTAGCCAAATAACATTAATTATTTACCAGTAAGTTTTAAAGTCGTTTGTTATACAACATAGCAACCAGAATAGAACAACACTAAACTGTGAGTACAAATGAGAAAGAGGGGGAAAGTCCCTAAGTAGTCACCTGAAACCTAAAGTATTCCTGAAGCCTGATTTGCATTCCTTGAAGTTGGATGACCCCAGGACTGACACCTGGTATAGCTAATGTGGTTGTGGTAGAGCAGAAGGGGGAAACCAGGAGGCTGCAGAAGGCCTTGAACATTCTCACTGGTGACAAGGAGTATATGACTGTTTTCTATGGACCGAGGTATGCAAAGTGGAAGAGGCATCTCGCATAGAGACTTTTTATGTCCTCTCAAAGAAGATTGCCTGGGAGGGTGAGGAAACTCTGCAGTTAATGTCTGAGAGTGGAGCTAAGTGTCTAGCTGAAGAAGAGGCATCAGACATATCAAGGGATCTTTGGTTAGGAGAGCCAGCAGGGAACTTTCTGAAAAACCTTGAAAGTTGTCCAGGGTAGAAGGAGTTTTAGTATCTGCAAGGCCCAGAGAGTTAGGAGTCAGCATATAATATTAGTATAGTACAATACTATACTTTACCATGATAGTATATAGTATAATATTAAGGGTGGAGGAGAATATGCGTGTTTGAGAAGAAAGAGAAGGTATAAAATAGTCATCAGGAAGAATGATTAGTGTAACTGATTACTGACTGGCATTAATAGTTCATTTGAAGTTGGTGATCAAGAATTTAAAGTGATAAAAGACTCACTCTGGTTATCTCATCTCTCCAGCCATTGGCTGTTGAATGGACACATAGCTTAAGTAAATAGTTGGATTTGACAAACTTTGAAGTTTTACCAGATAAGGGTACTGAGTGGTAATGTGAGAAGGGGTGATTTGAATCTGGACATTGAAATGTGAAGCATGGTAAGGGAACACAGAAGTCTAGTAGAATAAAAGCTGGAAGCTCTGAGCAGTTGGAGTGGGGACAGGAGAAGAAGTGAGTTAAAAAGATAGCAGGTGCTTAACTTCATAAATCAGTGACAGAATTGAAGCTTAGAATATGTTGACCCATTATTAAGAGAAGTTTGTATTGTATAGAATTATATGTTATAATATATAATTCATATATTATATCATATCATATATTAATAATTTGGCTAGTCAGCAAATTATAATTTACCAAGAAACTATCACTGAGTTATTTATATCCACTATGTCACACACTTCAGTTTTGCTAGTTCTGAAGACATTCAGAGGAAAATTCTTCCAACTAAAATATTTTACAAATTTTCACTACACTCAAAACATGCTTCTATAATTTCTGTTTGTTTTTAATGAAAAAGTTTGTTCTACTCAACCTGCCTGTATTAAAAATTTTTTTGAATGAGCAAATATAATATCTGTTTTAGATGGCAACCTATTATGACAGGCATTGAGAGGGCTAGTAATTATAAATCTTTAGGAAATTTTGAAAAATTTACTTTGTTGTTTAATTGAAATGAATTCACATACTTCTCTCCATCACTCAGATATATTCTGACATACTCATCAGCATTTAAGAAAGGTGAAGTATAATCAGATAGGGAATTAATGCACAGAATTGCATTCCCCCCTTAATATAAATTACAGTCTATTAAACAATATATGTGATATTTAGTATTCTGTATTCTTTTCCATTTTTCCTTTTTAAATGACTTAATTTATTCACCAAAGCCTGCAATTTTCAGATTATTTATAGATACAGATGACATTAAGCCTTGCTGCGTAAATGGTAAATAATGACACCATGAAAATAATCCTTTAATATTACTTTATGAATGTGCATGATGTTATTGTAATATTCATTTCTCAAAAGTTTCTTATGAATAGGATAAGTACAAATAAAACAAGCAGTAGGTACTCCAATCATATTGGTTCTGTTCATACGTTCTATATGAATAATTTGTATAAAACTCCTTTAAAATTTTTGAAATTATCTTTTAGTTCTCTAGATTAGTGCTTTTTTAAAAAAAGTTTTATAAAGTTCTCTTTGCTACTAAGTAATAGAAAAAGAGAAAAAGCATATTGTAGTGTAGGTGAATGATGCCAACTGGAAATTAAACTTCTTTGTTTTTGGGAATAAGGTTGAAAAATAAAAAACAATGGCAAGCCTGAATTCACCGCCTGCTGAATTGTATACTTCAAATTTGAATGTAGTTAAGTGTTTTATTTTCAGCACTGTTTTCATTATTGGCTTTGAATCCCAACTATACTGAGAGATTGAAAAGTATTTTTATTGTCAAAGGTATTACACCTTGAAAAAACTAAATCCATCATGAAAGCTAAATTGTTATAATTTTTCTTTATGAAAAATTGTTTTTCTCAAAAGTTCATAATTATAATTATTAGATACCCATTATAAACGCTGTACACATCAATAATGGCAAAATGATTTTAAATTTGACCCAAAGCATGGTTTATGAATTTAAAGTGTTGCCCAACCTCTATGAACTCTTTAACAGGAGACAGTCCCCACTCAGAGTTGTCTACCTTTGGTGGTTTTTCATTGAATATCTAAAGTGCTATTATTTTCGTAGAAATATATAGTTAAATATTATTACAATTAATAACAGTAACAATTAATGGGGTATTCTCCATTAAAGAGTCTTGTACACCATTTTAGGTAAGTGATATAAATAGCTATTGTGACAAATAGTGGGATAGATTTTAAAATTATTACTTTATATAAAGAAAATGTTTCTGTGAAGCAATTACTGTCTTTTTTTTTTAAATAAAAGGATAGAAGATATTTTAAAAGAACGTGTACCTTTAACATTTTTTCTCAAGACAATTCCCTGCTTTCACACCTTTTTCAAAAGAGTAAATTTAATGTTTGGAATTTCAGACCCAATGGAAAGATATTTAAAAACAAAACAAAAAACAAACAAAAAAACAGCTGTTAAAAAGACACATTTGAGTAAATGTAAGAATGATGAGAGAAAAGCGCTGTCAGGCAAATCTAATTTCAATCTTGGGCTCCAGCATTTACTTGCTTTGTAAATTTGCAAAGTTGCTGACTTTTTTATGGAACTCTAATTTTTCTTTTAAGATGGAGAACATAATATCTAACTTCAGGTTTGTTTTGGAGATTAGAAGAAAACTATAAAGAGAGTATGGCAGAGTCATAGCATATTGAAGACACTAAATTGGTGCTGGTGATTTCCATTTGCAGTGTTCATGAAGTCATCTTGTAGATGTAGCTGCCTTTATCTACTTCATAGCTTGACTTCACACCAAAAAGTTGAGTGGGTTATGCTTTAAAGGTGAGAAGTGTCCAGAAAAATTGTTACCACCCTTCTTTACTAAGAAATGTGGTAACAACCTGGGTTAATGTGAGCCCATTTAGGCATCATAATATCTCAATATAAAATTAATATTATGCTAAAAAGGTTAAAGAAATGTCATTAATGGTGACAGTTTTGGAAATAATATGGAAATTAGCATGCCAGTTATGATAAAAGCTTTTAAATGACAGTAGAGACAGTTCCCTATGGAAGTAAATTTTCATCAAAAGAAGTATCTAAAAACTACAAACACTGAAAATAATATTATTGCATGAAATATTTCTGTGAACATTTGTCTAAATTATTATGTAAAGATGTATAACATCTTCATACAGTTGTGTTTCTAAAAGATAAAAATCTGTTTAGAGAATATTTGTACTGCGGGTATCATTCCTACCTTTTTGTTTTTTTTTTTTAATTTTTAACAGCTTTATTGAGATATAATTCTCATACCAAATGAGCAATTTACTCATTTAAAATATACAATTCAATATTTTTAATATATTCACAGAGTTGTACAGCCATCATGACAATCTAATTTTAGAATATTTTTATTCCCCCCAAGAAACCAAGTACCAATTAGCATGCACTTCCAATCCTCTCTCCCCTCAACTCCTGGCAACCATTAATCTAACTTCTCCCTGTATGTAGCTTTTTCTATTCTGGACATTACATATAACAGGAATCATACCATATGTGGTCTCTGTGACTAGTTCCTCTCACTTAGGAAATATTTTCAAAGTTCATCCATGTTGTAGTGTGTGTCATTACTTCATTCCTTTATAAAAATTACTAATAACCTATTGTATGAATGTATTACATTATATTTACCAACTCATTGGTTGATGGACATTTGAGTTGTTTCCACATTCTGTTTATGATCAATAATGTTACTCTGAACATTTGCATACAATTTTTTTTTGTGTGCGGACCCACAGTGTTTTCTATTCTTGAGTATTTACCAAGGAGTAGAAGTTGCTGGGTCATATGAAAACTTGATGTTTAGTCTTTTCAAAAACTTCCAGATTGTTCTCCACAGCAGTGGCACCATTTTATATTTTCACCAGTAGTACGTGAAGGACTCAAGCTGTCCACATGCTCTCTCACCTTTGTTTTTGCCCATCTTTTTGAATGTAGCTATCCTAGTGAGTGTAAAGTGATACCACATTGCAGTTTTGGTTTTCATTTTCCTAATGACAGATGATATTGAGCAATTTTTC
Organism: Hippopotamus amphibius kiboko; assembly: GCF_030028045.1. Taxonomy (NCBI): domain Eukaryota; kingdom Metazoa; phylum Chordata; class Mammalia; order Artiodactyla; family Hippopotamidae; genus Hippopotamus; species Hippopotamus amphibius. Next base: position 148,426,490 of record NC_080190.1, on the reverse strand, counting down.
ATGTGTATATTGCTCATTTGTATATTTTATTTAGTGAAATACCTATTCCTACCATTTCCTTATTTTAATTGTCTTTTACTTGAGTTATAAGTTTTTTAATATATTCTTCATACTAGATCCTTATCATATATGTGATTTGAAAGTATTTTCTCCTGTTTGTGGGTTGTCTTTTCATTCCTTATCCTTTGATGCACAAAAGTATTTAATTTTTATAATAACCAATTCATTTAACTTTGTTGCTTGTACTTTGGTGTTACATCTCAGAAAGTATTGCCGAAGCCAAGGTCACAAAGATTTATCCTTATGAGTCCTTCTAGGATATTTATAGATTTGTATCTCATATATAGGTCTTTGCTCTACTTAGAGTTAATTTTTGTATTTGGTGTGAAGTAGGATCATTCTTTCAACATGTGGATATCCAGTTGTCACAGCATTTGTTGAAGAGACTATCCTCTTCCTCCTAAATTGTCTTGGCACCTGTATCAAAACTCAACTGACCATAAGCGTAAAGGTTTATTTACGGGACCTGCAATCCTATCCTGTATGTGTGTCCTTATGCTGTCTAGATTCCTGTGGCTTTGTAAGTTTGAAATTGGGACATATGAGTCAGATGACTTTGCCCCTTGCTTTCCTATATGAATTTCAGTATCAGCTATTCCAAATCTGTAAAAATAGTCATTGAGATTTTGATAAAGATTATATTAAATTTATAGATCAATTTAAAGAATGTTGTCATCTTAATAGTATTGTCTTGTACATGGAATTAGTTTCCATTTATTTAGGTCTTTAATTTCTTTTGATAATATTTTGTAGTTTTTACTGTAAAGTCTCGTATACCTTTTGTTATTAATTCCTACTTTTGTTGTCATTCTTGATGCTATTGTAAGTGAAATTGTGTTCATTATCAGATGGTTCAGTGCTAGTGAGTAGAAATAGGATTGCTTTTTGTATTGATCTTCTGTTTATTGTCACCTCCACCTGAATAACTAATAAGCATCTCATATCATGGCAAAATAGAACTTCTCACCTATCTCACCTCTACCCAAACATGCCCTTCCTCCATTTTCTCCATGTTAGTAAATAATACACTCACAGAATGGTTTTTAAGCCCCAAACCACAAAGCCATCCTAGATTTCCTTCTTTCCCTCCTTCCAAATTCATCTTTCTTTCATTAGCAAGTTGTCTTAGTTCTACCTTCAAAATTTATCTCAAATATATATGTATGTATAAAATATATACCTGTCTTAAATATATATATGTTCACCTCAAATATATATATGTTTATCAAATATATGTGTGTGCATTTATACTATTACTACAATTAACCTTAGTCCAGGACTCCAATTTTTCTGCCTAGAATATTATAATATCTACAACAACGTCCTAATTGGTCACTCAGGCCACTTTTGTCTTCTGTAATATATTCATCTATTATTATTCTGAATGGTCTTTTAAGAGTCTCACATTCTACTGACTGAGCTAACCAGAAGACCTAAAGGGTCTTTTGAAACATAAGCTAAACCAGACTGCATCCCTACTTACAACCACCCAAGGTCCTTACACTGCACTTAGAGTAAAATGAGTATTTCTTACACACATACACCTCTTTGACTTCATATCTTTATGGTTTTCTGTATTCCAGGCACACTGACCTTATTATTCCATGAGCACATCCATATCTGTTATTTGTGCATGTTATTCCCTCATCCAGGAGCATTGTGTCCTCATGTCTAGCATGACAGGCTCCTTCCCATCACTGAGGTCTCAGGTCAGCTGTGACTCCCTCAGAGACTTCTTTCTGATGATCCTGTGTAAGAATCCTACCCCCATCACTCTCCATCACATCTATTGGTTTTATGTTATTTATAGCATCTATTAATAGCTAAAATAAGTCTCATTAATTAATGTACCTATTTATAATCTATTTTCTCCCTTTGTTCTGTTTATTTCAGGAACCTTGACTTTCTTACTCAAGACTCTATTACTTGTACTGGAAACTGTTGAGTGAACCAAGTCTTAGCATTACTGTGGCAGAGCTGACATTTAGAAATCACTGTAACCAGTATGAAACTTTCCTGCAGGTTGAATTATAATTAGTATAGAATCTCAAGAGAGATGGTTGTCACTTTTAGATATTGACTTAGAGATGAACTTTTCTATTTTCTTCAAGCAGTGTTTTCTGTTTAAGTCAAGATCCTGTGTACTGTATGTCAATAACAGAAGGGAAGATAAGTGTATGCTGATGCCTGGAGTGTCCTGGAGTATTGCTTCAGAAGGTAGAGGATTAAACCCAAAATTTTCTTAAGGATTTGGGACATGACATTTTTCTTTTATTGTAAATAATTTTTAACCTCTATTTCAAGCTCCCTCAATATCCATTGAATTGATTCACATTAAATCAGTAAATTATGGTGGAAAATTTTTCTAATCATGTGAAAATAATAAAGTGAACTCATTACTCCATCATTCCAGAAAGATTCAAGACTTAAATGTAAAAAACTAAGCTTTAATGTTTCAAACATATATAGGGATAGCTTTTACAAAGCACAAAACCCCCCATAAACCACCAGAAAGATAAGCTTGTCTTCATTAAAACTTAAAAAAACTTACATATGAGAAAAGACCTGATAAAAAGTAAAGCCTATAACAGCAGATTAGAAGATATTCTAAACATAAAACTAAATAAAAGTATTACTCATAATGTATAAATAACTGCTAAAAATAGTAATATGCATACCTCCTCCCCTCCCACCCCGGAAACATGCAAACACACAAAGGGCCAAAGGATATTTATTGAAAAATTCAAAAATCCAAAGCACAAGTAATCAGATCTGCAAAGATCCAATATCATTTGTAATTAGGGAAATGCAAATATTTTTAAAATTATGAGGTACCATTTCACACAGAATGTGGAAATAGAAAGTCATGTACTCATAATGAATTATATAATGGTATAATCATTTTGTAGAGTAATTTGTCAGTAGCCAATAGAACTGAATATGTGCTTTTTCAACAGCTCAGCAAAACCACTTCTAAGAATATTTGCTGGAGGAAATCTCAAACAATACACAAGAAAACCTGCCTAAAGATGTTAATTGCATTGTTTGCAATTAAAACAATTTAGAAACCACATAAATTTCATCAAAAGAAAATAAATAGATGTTTGGTCTTATGATACAAAATGATCTTACATTTAAAATAAGTGAACTAGAACTGCAGGCATTTAGATGAAGAATTTTGGAAACATAATGCTTAATGGCTAAACACTGCATAATGACATAAATGATATGGTATTATTTATGTAAAAGTTAACAGTGACTTAAAATTTAACACAATACTATATGTTGATTAGAGATGCATAAATGTGTAGTGAAATATGAAAACATTCATGGGAACGATTCAGACTTATTTCAAGGTAGTGCATATCCTTGGGGAGTTTGGGTGGTGTGGAAAGAGTACCACTATAGCGTGTTTCATGTCATTAAAAATATCTGAATCAAATATGATAAATATTAATATTTGTTACATTTGTGTAGGAATACATAGGAACTAAATTACTATTTTTATTTTTTCTATGTTTTAAATAGTGTATTAGTTTCCTATGTCTGCTGTAATAAATTACCACAAAATGGTAGTTTAAAATGACAGATATTTATTATTTCACATACTGGAGGCCAGAGGTCCAAAATCTAAGTGTTGACAGGACCACACTTCCTCTGGAGGGTACTAGGGGAGAATCCATTCCTTATATTAAACTGCTGGCATTCCTTGGCTTATAGTCCCATCAGTTTGTTCCCTGCCTCTATTTTTACAAAACCTTCTCCTCTGTATGTCTAATTTCCCTCTGCTTTTCTTATTAGGACACTTGTGATGGCATTTAGGTCCCATGTATATAATCTAGGATCATTCTGAGAAGAATTTATTATGTAAGGTAACATGTACAGGTTTCAGGGATTAGAACCTGAAATCTTTGGGGCCACTGTTTAGTCCACTACATTTTATAACAAATAAAAAGAAAGAAATCAAACTGAAGAACAGTATTTTCTTCTTTCCTTCCTTTTTTTTCTTTTTCCAACAGATATTTATAGAAGACCTGTTGTATACTAGGTACTCTTTAAAATTTGAGGATATAATGGTAAATAAGATAAAAACTAGGTACCAGACTGAAGAACTTTACATTAGAGTGTGGTAAAGACACAGTAGGAAATTATGTAAATGCAACCATGATAAATACTGTGAAAAATACTAATGTGTGATCAAAGATACAAGAGAGCTATTTTGTGTTATTTTCCTAGGGACCGTCTTTCTGATTGGGTGCCATTTACGTTATTACTTAGAGGCTGAGAAGAACTGGTGATACAAAGAACCAAGGAAAGACTTGAAGAAGCAGTACCTGTAAAATCTGCAAAGTCACAGATGTATAGCTTTCTATGTCTAAATTTTCTCTAACAGTTTCAGCCAACTTACTTTGTTGTCTTTGAAAACAGCAACAATCAAAAAACGTGATTCAGACTAGATATTTTGCAGAATGAATTTTTTATTTGTATGCAACAGAAAAAAAAAACTTAATTTCCTCCTTCTGCTAAATCCAATCAACTAATACACTGTGTTTAACTCCAGTGTGAAAGCATTTGGCCAAAATGCATAAATACAATAAGAAGAGATGCATTTTTATGTCTGCTAAAAGTGGTCACTTAGTATTGACTACTAATGAAATAAAGAAAAAATTCTTACTGCAAAATATTGACAACTTTTAGGAATAAAAATACGTGAGAGTTCTTTCCTTTCCTATATATTCATATATATCCATAGAGATGATGAAAATCTTCATGCCTGCAAGAAATAATAGCCAGGTTGCTTATCGAAGAAAATTAACTTGGGGGTGAGAAAAGGTGAATTTTGCTGGAGGGATACTCAAGAGAGAGAAAAATTAATCAGGAAACATAATCAATATGTAAAGGGTAGGAGGTCATTAACCATGGGCAGTGATGATTTTTCTGTGTATGTGAACTTAAAATGAATACTAGGTAAAGATTCTTTTCAGAAGTATGTGTTTTGTAAGTCCCATACTACAGAAACTACAATGTTGCAGAGAAGCTATTCAGAAACAATGAAAGTCCAATTTGCAACTAAGTCCCTTTGCCTAGAAATATTTCAAGAAATTACTCTGAAGTTCAAAATATAACAGCTTCAGCGATCTTATTTGGGCATTTAAGAGTGTAGTAGCATCAATAGAACTCACCTTCAAAAAATGAAGGCAACTAAATAAACAACTCCAGGGGCCTGAACTCCCAGTGTTGCTATTTGCATTTGATCTCTGAACAGCAAGGTACCATGTATCTCAAAGAAACAGATACTATGTCATCTAGTCCTACATTTACCATAGTACACTGAAAAAGGATTTTAGCATTTAACATGGAGAGTCTATCAGTTTACCAGACAAGATATATTTTATGAAGTTTGTATGTACAAAGCAACTGAATATAACTAACTGAAACCAAAAAGAAATGTGTGTATTTCTCAGTTGGAAAAACACTACCTTTATTTTTTTTTCTTAAGAGATTTTATCTTTTAAAGCAATTTTTGGTTTATAGCAAAAATGAGTACAGAGGTACAGAGATTTCCCATATTAACACCTACCCCAACACATACATAGCCTTACTCTTATTAATATTCCCCCACCAGAGTGGTACATTAAATTAATGAACCAATATTAACATTGTATCACCTAAAGTCCATAGTTTACATTAGAGTTTACTCTTGGTGTTGTGCATTCTGTGGGTTTGGACAAGTATATAATGACATCTATCCACCATTATAGGATCACACAGAGTAGTTTCATGCCATAAAAATACACTGTGCTCTGCCTATTCATCCCTCCCAACCCCCAGCCCCAGGAAACCACTGATTTTTTACTGTCTCCATAGTTTTGCCTTTTTCAGAATGTCATATATTTGGAATCATGTAGTATGTGACCTTTCCAAACTGGCTTCTTTCACCAGGTAATATACATTTACATTTCCTCCATGCCTTTTCAGGGCTTGACAGCTCATTTCTTTTTAGTGCTGTGTAGTATTCTATTGTTTGGGGGTGCTGCAGTATATTTACCCATTCATCTACTGAAGTATATCTTCTAGGTTTTGGAAATTTTGAAAAAAGCTGCTGGAAATATGTGCCTGCTGGTTTTTGTTTGGACGTGAGTATTCACCTCCTTTAGGTAAATACCAAGGTGCATGATTGCCATATCATAAGGTAAGAGTGTGTTTAGTTTTATAAGAAATCTTCGAACTATGTTCCAGAGAGGCTATACCATTTTTGCATTCCCACCAGCAGTGAATATGAGTTCCTGTTGCTCCACATCCTTGCCAGAATTTGGTGTTGTTAGTATTCTGGATTTGGAGCGTTCTAATAGGTGTGTCATGGTATCACAATATTGTATTTAATTTACATTTGTCTGATGATACATGATATAGAGCATTTTCTTATGTCATTTGCTGTCTATATATCTTTTTTGGTGAGGTTTCTGTTAAGGTCTCTGACTCATTTTTTAATCGGGTTGTTTGTTTTCTTGAGGTTCAGGATTATTTGTGTATTTTGGATAAAAGTTCTTTATAAGGTATATCTTTTGCAAATATTCTCTCCCAATTTGTGGATTCCCTTTTTATTCTCTTATCAGTATCTTTCAAAGAGCAAAGATAGTTAATTTTAATGAAGTGCATCTTATAAATTATTTTTCTCATGATTGTGCCTTAGGTTTTACATCTAAAAATTATCTGTATATTTAAGATCATTTAAGTTTTTGTCCTGTTATCTCATAGATGTTTTATAGTTTTGTATTTTACTTTACATTTAGGTCTGTGATCCATTTTGAATTAACTTTTGTTGCATGTGGATGTTCTATTGTTCCAACACCATTTGTTGGAAAGACAACAAATGTTGCTCCATCATGTTGCCTTTGCCCCTTTGACAAAGATCAGTTGGTTATATTAATGGGTTTTCTATTCTGTCAATCTATTTGCTTATTCTTTCACCAATACCACAGTGTTTTGATTATTGTAGATTTATAGTAAGTCTTAAAGCTGAGTGTAGAAGTCCTCCAGTTTTTTTTCTTCTCCTTCAATACTATATTGGCTGTTCTGGATCATTTGGTTCTCCATATAAACTTTAGACTCAGTTTGTTGATATTAAGAAAAAACTTGCTGGGATTTGTACTGGGATTTCATTGACTCTATAAGATCAAGTTTTGAAGAACTGACCTCTTAACAATTTTGAGTCTTCCTATCCATAAACATGGAGTATTTCTCCATTTATTTAGTTTTTTGATACTTCTCATCAGAGTTTTATAGTTTCCCTTGTACAGATCTTAAATATATGTTGTTAGATCTAAGCCTAAACATTTCATTTTCTTGGGTGCTAATGTAAATGGTATCATGTTTTTTTCTGTTTTAGTTGTTTTTGTTTGTTTGGGTTTTTTTGGCTGTACTGAGCAGCTTGTAGGATCTTAGTTCTCTGACCAGAGATCAAACCTGGGTCCATGGCAGTGAAAGCCCAAGTCTTAACCACTGGATCATGAGGGAATTCCTAGTATTGTGGAGCTTTTTATAAATTAATTAGTTAATTAATTTATTGGCTGTGTTGGGTCTTCATTGCTGTGCATGGGCTTTCTTTGGTTGTGGTGAGCGGGGGCTACTCTTTGTTGTGGTGCATGGACTTCACATTGCAGTGGCCTCTTTTACTGTGGAGCACGGGGTCTGGGTGTGCGGGCTTCATTAGTTGCGGCACGTGGACTTAGTAGTTATGGCTCATGGCTCTAGACTCAGTAGTTGTGGCACACGGGCTTAGTTGCTCTGCAGCATGTGGGATTTTCCTGGACAAGGGCTTGAACCCGTGTCCCCTGCATTGGCAGGTGGATTCTTAACCACTGTGCCACCAGGGAAGTCCCCAGTATTGTGTTTTTTATTTCACATTCCATTTGTTCATTGCTAGTTTATAGGAAAGCAATTCAGTTTTATATATGAACCCCATATGCTGCTACTTTGCTATAATCACATTATTTCTGGGAGGTTTTTAAAATTTTTTTAAATTCTTTCAAAATTTTCTATATATACAATTATGGCAGCTGCAAACAAAGAGTTTTATTTCTTCCTTCACAATCTGTATACCTCTTATTTCATTTTCTTATTTTATTGCATTAGCTAGGACTTCCAGTACAATGTGGAAAAAGCTGTGGTGAGCAGGGACATCCTTGCCTTGTACTTCATCTTAGTGGGAAAGTTTTCAGTTCCTTACAGTTAAGTACGATGTTATTTGTAGGACTGTTTTATAGATACTCTTTATCAAGTTGAAGAATTTCCCTCTATTCCTAGTTTACTGAGAGCTTTTAATATGAATGGTTATTGAATTTTGTCAAATGCTTTTTCTGCCTATATTAATAGAATCATGTCATTTTTCTTTAGCATATTGATATGGTGGATTACACTGATTGATTTTGGAATGTTGAACCAGTCTTGCATAACTGGGATACATAGCATTTGGTCATGGCATTATAATTTGTTTTATACATTGTTGAATTCAATACACTAATATTTTGTTGAAGATAGGAAATGTTTGTTGCATCTATGTTCAGGAGAGATATTGGTCTATAACTTTTTGTTTGTTTTTTTCTCATAATATTTTGGTTTGGTAGTGGGGTAATGCTGGCCTGATAAAATGAACTAAGAAGTATTCTCTGTGCTTCTGTCTTTATAAGAGATTGTAGAGAACTGGTATAATTTATTCCTTAAATGTTTAGTAGAATCCACCAGTGAAACCAGTCGGGCCTGCTGCTTCTGTTTTGTTATGTAATTAATTGTTAATTCAATTTATTTAGTAGATACAGGTCTATTCAAATTATCCATTTCTTCTCGTGTGAGTTTTAAATGTTTGTATTTTTTAAGGAATTTGTCTACTTTGCCTAGGTTATCAAATTTTGGTGGACAGACTTGTTCACATTCTTCCTTTATTATGCTTTTAATGTTCATGGTATCTATACTGATGCCCCAACCTTCATTTTTTATATTAGTAATCTATGTTCTCTTTGTATATTAGCCTAGCTAGAGGCTTTTGGTTTTACTAATCTTTTCAAAGAACTAGCTTTTGATTTATCTCTATTAATTTCCTATTTTCAATTTCATTTATTTCTGCTCTTTTATTTTCTTTTGTTTAGATTAAAATAAATTCTTCTTTTTCTAGTTTCTGAACATGGAAGCTTAGATTATTGATTTTAGATCATTTGTTTTCATATATATGCATTAACTGCTATAAATTTCTCTGCTTTTGTTGCATCCCACAAATATTGCTAGGGTGTGAACACTATCTTTTGAATACAGTCTAAAAAGATAAGCATAGTTCAAATGCAGGGGTCAGTTTTTTAACTTTTGAAGATGTGTGTATAAATATGTCTGTTTAGTGTTTTTGGTTATTACTATTATTATGTGGGGAAATTGATTGTAAAATTATAGAATAGTAAATGCATGGGTAACAGTGAACTCAGGAATTTACTTCACACTTTACCTGTGATATGTTTCCTCTTCTGGCATCAGAATCATACCTCCTAAGTGGTTTAGGAATTTCTTCTTCCTTCTTTTAAATTATTTTAGATTTTTTTCATCCAATTTTCAGTTCTACAGCAGTTCAAGGAAAAATAAAAGGTTCACTGATGGAGTTCCTCCAACTTTTATATTTATCTCTAAAAATAACTATGGTAATATCCCAGCCACACTGAGAACTGGGTCTTCCAGAACAAGCAGCATGAGATTTTCTCCCTTTATTCAAAGTAGTCTACTATTATGCAATACTGGAAAATCATTTTTAAATTAGTATTTTTTTTTCCAATAGTCACATAATCAGAATATTTACTATAGTCTACAAACAAGACTTCTCCTTTCTGGCCAGTCTTGATCAGAGGCAGGTAGGAGAACTTTCATTGTGAGAATATTCATTCCTTCATCATTCACTTATTGACTCATCAACCAGTAATTTTTTGACATATTGTAATTTAAATGTCGTATAAGATAGAGTTGTATCTTAATAGTTGTATTTTAGGAAATTGTGTCTGTGAAGTGTAAAATTCTTCAAAAGAAAGTAAAGATTTATTTTAATTTTGTTAAGATTTACCTCTTCTATTGAAAACATTAAAAAAATTTCCTGATTGCTAGAAATATAAGTAACTGTTCCTGAAATCATGCAGAGAATATGCTAGTGACTCAACTACAGTATATCTTAGAAATATTAAATGATGTGATGATACATAACAATTTTTGATCCTTATTGAAACATTTTTTGAGTTATTTTTTCCTGATGAATTACTTCTATATAGAGTCTAAATCAGACTTTGTAACTAAGGTTTGATACATTGTGTATTATTATCACCCTGGACTAACTTCTTATATATCATTTAATAAACACAGTATTGGGTTGGCCAAAGAGTTTGTTTGGGTAACGCAAATGAACTTTTTGGCCAACTCAATATCTTGTATTATTGATATGTTAATATATAAAAGTTTACATATTCATGCCTCATAATTCATAGTAAATGCATTTGTTTATAGTGTATCACTGATACTAAAAATCGCATGCTTATTCTATCTTTGGGTAGTAGATATGGCGACAGTTTAACATTATTTGGAATTTTGCATCTTTATTTTTAGCATTATATTGACATAAGCAGCTGCTGCTCCCTAACAGACAGAAATGCTGATGTGAAGTCAGAATAAGGTTAATGTCTAGCTATCTATATATTTTTCAGGGAAGCACTTGATGTTGAACATCATACAAACATTTTGCCATTTATATAGTCAAATGTGGTTCGATGTATAGCTTAAGCCTCATGGGTATTTAATATATAGGAAAAGAATAGGTTTCTTTGAAGGAAACATATCAGTTGGAGAGTTTGAATATCATCTTCATCTATGACTACCAGTCCACCTTTCACAAAAGAAGCTAAAAATGCCAGAACTCTGTTTGTTTCTGTTCTCTTTATCATAGAACATAAATATAAGTTTTGATCATAGCCAATAGGACCTTAAAGTAACTGTACACAGAAGCTATGGGAAGAAAATATTTTTCATTAAAAGAGAAGCAAAGAAGGAGAAAGAGATGATCCCTTCTTCCATCTTCTGTCATTTATATGTTAGATGTATGTATCTATATCAGCCAATAATTTTGACAGTAGCAGACATAAAGAGACAAAATGATCAAGGATGCTTGATTGAATTACTAAATCTGGAAATATCTCCCTCCATATGAGATTCTTTTAATCGTCTTTCAATCAGACATTGTATTTGTTGCATTTGCAAGCGTCTTAACTGATACACCCATCTCATCCAATCCATGTATATGTCCTTTCAAACATATTTTGAATTGATTTCTCTTCACCTCTTTTAATTCTCTTGGCTACATTACCATTATCCCTGACTTGGAATACCACAACAGTCCCCTAAATGGTTTTCCCTGCTTCCACTTTTGCTCCCTTTCAAATTATCACACAACAGCTAAAAAGGTCTTTTTCAAAATATGTCACCTTCCTGCTTAAAATTCTCCAGAGCTTTCCCATTGCACTTAGGAAAAAAATCTACTGCTTATTCTGGCCACACCCTTATGTCATCTGCTCTTGCCTTCCTCTCCGTCCTTATCTCATACCACTCTCTGTCATCTTTGCTCTGCTTTAGCCATATTGGAAAATTTTGGTACCACAAATATGTTAAAATGTTTCCATTTTAGGGTTTTTCCATAAACACTCCTGCTGCCTATAATGCTTGTCCTATTGACTTTGTAATAGAATCCTTTCCGCATTCATACCTCAACTTAAAATGGTGCCTCCTCAAGAGTTTCCGTGACAATCTAATTTAAATTAGCCATCCAATGACTCCCTTTCATAGCACTCATTTTAATTATTTGAATAGTATTTATTGCTGTATGTTTCCTTTTGTCTATATATTAAACCTTTTTTATTTGACTCTCCTTAGTAAAATGTAAGCTTCCTGTGAAGAGAAAACCTGAGTATCTTTTTTTTTTTAAGCTCTTTATTAGAATATAATTGCTTTATACTGTTGTGCCAGTTTTTGCTATACAGGAAAGTGAATCATCTGTATTTATACATATATCCCCATATCCCCTCCCTCCTGCAACTCCCTCTCACCCTCCCTATCCCACCACTCTAAGTCAACACCCATCATTGAGTTGATCTCCCTATGTTATGCATCAACTTCCCACTAGCTATCTATTTTACATTTGGTAGTGTATATATGTCAAAACTACTCTCTCACTTTGTCCCAGCTTCCCCTTCGCCCCTCCCCCCCGCCACCCCCCGCCATGTGTCCTCAAGTCTTCTCTACATCTGCATCTTTTTTCTTGCCCTGTCACTGGGTTCATCAGTACCAGCTTTTTAGATTCCATATATATGAGTTAGCATATGGTATTTGTTTTCCTTTTTCTGGCTTACTTCACTCTGTATGACAGTGTCTAGGTCCATCCACTTCACTACAAATAATTCAATTTCATTCCTTTTTATGGCTGAGTAATATTCCATTGTATATATGTACCACATCTTTTTTATCCATTCATCTGTTGATGGGCATTTAGGTTGCTTCCATGTCCTGGCTATTGTAAATAGTGCTGCAGTGAACATTGTGGTACATGTTTCTTTTTGGATGATGGTTTGCTCTGGATATATGCCCAGTAGTGAGATTGCTGGGTCATATGGTAGTTCCTGAGTATCTTGATTTCATGTTACACATGTTAGAACACTACTGGGCTCAGAATAGGCATTCAATTTATAGTTATTAATTATAAAAAAGTGCTCAGTCTCTTATTTCTCCAGTCTTAGTTACATTTTATTTATGTCAATAAACTGGTGTTTTCATGTTTTTCCCTACCTTTTTATTATTAGTTAGGTAAATCTGATCCAGAGAATTCCATCACACTTGGATATATTGACAAAATTATATTTCCAAGCCTAGAAAATTAATACAGAATTTCTAGAGTATGGCAAAACATCTTGTGGCTTTTACAGTATTCTTTCTAAGTATCCAACTCAATTCTTTAAGGAAAACCCTTTATTTTTGTCCTGAATATACTTAAATTGTGTCTTAGAGTTCTTCCTATATGTATTCCTTGCTCTCCATCAAAGTAGTGTAAAAGAATTCTTGATGTTGCCAGATTTATTGCCTGAAAGATTATTTTCTTCCCTTTCTGGATTTTTTGGAGGAATTATTGAATATGAGTTAATGTTTAAAAAGAAATTTTACACTTTAATTTTCCCATTCTAAACCCCAACTTAATAAATACATTAAATTACAATGAACATATTACAAGTACTTTCTTTGTAAATGGAATATGGTTCTAATAAGGTACCATGGACTTTAATTTCATAAGGAAAAGACTCTAAAAACATAATGTGATATCAGTATTACTAATAAAATGTTAGTTCAAGTTCTTTTATGGCACCACTTAAAAATTAGAACACGGTTTCAATGTGTTACCATTTAATCCAAGACTTCTTCAGAATGCAGTCCATTTTTATAACTCCAGTGCTTGGCAAAATATCTGACACTTAGGAAGTATGCAAAAATTTTCCTTAAACTGGTCTATAATACTCATGATGTTTTCAGTGGTAGGCTGGGATAAAAAACCAACAGAAAATCAAAAGTCTTCTAAGCCATTGTTGGGAAGAAAAAAGGTAAAGACAAGGCTTATGTAGTTCTATAAACCTTTAGAAACTGGTATATTAAATTCATTTTTAATACAAATATTTATCCTACTAAACACAGCTAATGCTGTGGAATTCATAGAATTCATGTGTCATTCCATTCTCATGTCTACCTCTTTTCACATCAAATTTCCTATGCTTGTATTTCCATGTCTCCTTGTCTTCAATCTCACTTTTTATTTTCTTGGCCTTAAACTTCATTTCCCTATTTTTCAATGTGATGAATCTCTACTCAACTGCGACTGACCCTGTAAATTGCCTAATTCATACCAAGCATGTTAACCTTTTTCTTTATTGCCTTTCACTCTAGAGAATAGAAAATCTAAACAAGCTCTTCTCAAATCCCCTTTCAGTTCAAGATGGCCACTTGTCAAAATTCTTACCAGTGGGACATAAAAATTGTCTCATAGTAGAAAAATACTGCTTTCTCTACTAAAGAGGCAAATTTTGCTAGAGCTTTCCATCTAGTTCTTTCCTGAATCTGAACCTATTATCTGGAGCTGCAGTGTCCATTTTTTTAAGCATAAAGAGGTCAATTGAATCAAAGAGATGCTGGACCTGACTTTACTGCTCAACAGTTGTGGCTCACTAACTATGCTGGCAGCTACCTACCTTCACGTTTCTCATCATTAAGAGAAAGAAATCTCTATTTAAATAATCTAGTGTAGGCCAAGTTTTGTTTTACCAAGTAATAGTTATCATTTGTCCAGAACCAACCAAGATATTATCACTTCTATGATGAATTCGCAACTCTCCTGGGACAGAACTGATGGCGCCCTTACCTGACATCTCACTGTTCTTTGTTTATGGTGCTTCTCTAACATCGGGGTCCTTATTCTTTAATGGTTAACCTGCCATGGCATTTTTCTTACTTGCTTCTAGACTATGATCTTCAGCACAGCACAGGCTATATTTTATTTATTTTTGAAATCACAAACTCTAGAATGTGTCTTGGAGAGTGTAGTCATACAACCAACGTTTATTAGGTTAAAAATATTTTTATGGACTTGGTATGCGTGTAGAACAACCTCTGAGAAAGTTATTTTTAACCACTGTGGTGGCCCTTTGTAACAATAGCTGCTATAGTAAAGAGACAAATACTCTTTAACACAAGAGTGAAAGAGGGCCAAAGAGGGATTAAGAAGAGGATATTTGTCCCCAAATGTGGCAGCCATGAAGTCTTTGGCAAAAGACAATAAAGTAAGTCAAGTCTTATTGAGCCAGCTTATTTCATTCTTGAGGAAATGGCTGCTTCCTATATGGCAGAGCTGTAGAACCAGGGTTAGTGCTACAACAGTCTATCTAAAACCCAAGAAGGCCAGAGTTAACCTGTGTTCAATTTAAAGTCAGGCATACCTGGACATTCATATCTAACCAAACCCTCAGGTTCCAGAATGTACTTGATAAGAGACAGAAGGACAACTGAGGCTTCTTTCTTGCAGAAGACAGGGAGTGGGGAAAAAAAGATTAGAAACAGATGGGAAAGAATGATTAGATGTGAGGCTAAGGAAAATTCAGTGGCCAAATAATAAAAAACCTCTAACACTTGTAAGTACATTTGAATTTATAGTTTAAATATAGTAAGACGTTAAGAAAACAATTCAGACAGAGTAGAGGTATAGTTGGGAACTTCCAATTACCACTAAAATGATGAACTTCCAAAAGAATGGTGAACAAATGCTACTAAGTTCCTTCTGCTCACACAGCTATGAGCAGGAGCTTACCTTGGTTCTGTATAGTCCTCTGAGGGTACAGAACGATGACACAGCACATGCCAACAGGTGCATGATGGTAAAATAGTATTTAATACAACTCAGGGTGCCTTCTCGGAGATGAATTGTTGCTCAATACTTCTCAAGACAAGGGACCTCATTTGTAATAGTGTACGAGAGGCTTCCATTGATAAAACCCAGCCAGGACTTTTGATGTTTCCTCGCTCATGTTTCCTTTCTTTGGTACACTCATGGAAATCGAACTTTCTTTTCAGGGAAAATGAAACAAGCAACCTTTTAATAGGAATCTTTAGGTACTCCAAGATTCTGGTTCTCTTCAGTTTTCTCTATCCTTTTCTGTCAAATAAATCACATTTGACAGAGAACTTTTGAATTGTATTAATGTTCTATGCCAGGAACAGTCACAGTAACGACAGTCTTTTCATTTGTGTGTGAAAACTTGTCTCAGGGAATAGGACCAGGTATCATATATGAGAAATGAGTTAAAAGAGAGCTTTCTACTTATGCCTACTTCTCTATACTGTTAGGTCTTCAGTGTTGTTTGCATCACTTGATGCCACCACAAGATAGAAAATAGCAGCGCCCAAAGCAGCTCTGAAACACAGTTTGGGTGGGAAGATGTTAACAGGTGCATATAAACTTATTAGCCTTTGAGAAGTCCATCATCCCTCAGCCCCTTCACACACCAAAGGCAGCTGACTGTTGCTGAGGAGAAAGCTATAGTTTTGAAAAACAGCAATACCAAAATAGAGATACAGATGATAAAACCAGAGGCTTTTCAGTCTGACACACTGTACCAAGTATATTGGAAAGGGCATAAGAGACCACACTGAGTTTAGTCTCTTCCCTAGATACTTACCACTTTTGCCAGCCAAGGCAATATAGTCTCTAAAATGTCACATTAAAAAAAAATAGAAAAATATTAAAAATAAAGGGATGGAATTAGATATAGCAAGGAAATATAAATCTAAAAAAGCTTTGATAAATTTTGATGTTTAAAGGCAGTTTAAGACAGTAACGTCATCTGGCTAAGGAAGAATACTACATGCAGTAAAAGGAATAAAATACTAAAAGAATATGAAAATAGCTGTAAAACACATCAAGCAACAAACTAGAGAACTGCAAAAAAAATGAAAATACAAAGATGTTACAAAACCAAACTTGGGTCCGCTTGCCCTCATGCAAAAAAATGCATCTACTGACACAGGATTATGGTAAAGGAAAGTGCAGCATTTATTGCAGGGCGCCAAGCAAGGAGTTCAGGATGGATGGTGCTCAGAAAGCCCAAACTCACCCGTGTGTTTCAGCAAAGCATTTTTTAAAATTACTTTATTTATTTATTTATTGGCTATGTTGGGTCTTTGTTGCTGCGCACAGGTTTTCTCTAGTTGCAGTGAGCAGGGGCTACTCTTTGTTGTGGTGCACAGGCTTCTCATTGTGGTGGCTTCTCTCATTGCAGAGCACAGGCTCTAGGCACGTGGGCTTCAGCAGTTATGGCTCACGGGCTCTAGAGCACAGGCTCAGTAGTTGTGGCACAGGGGCTTAGTTGCTCTGGCATATGGGATCTTCCTGGCCCAGAGATTGAACCCGTGTCCCCTGCATTGGCAGGTGGATGCTTAACCACTGAGCCACTAGGGAAGCCCAGCAAAGCATTTTTAAAGGCAAGGTGAGGGAGGGGCCCAGGTTATGTGATCAGCTTTTGCACAGGTCTCTGATTGGTTGACGGTTGAGGTAACAGGGCTGTGTCACAGGGGTTGACATTAGCAATCCTTAGGTGCTGGTAGGTCTGGGGGCTGTGTGTTCATGGTCATCAAGTAGTTAATTTCTTCCATTTGGTGGGAGTTTTAACATCTGTAAAACAACTCGGGAAATGTGCATCAGATACTATTATCTTGGTACTTCAGAGAGGAGCTAAAGCAGAGGACATGGGGGAGGGATCTCTCCCTGGAAGGCCCTGTAGGCTCCTACTCCCTTACAAAGAGATCAGCATTTATATTTGAAGACTGTGATACACTCCACTCACAAATGAATATATCAAAAATAGATATAAGCAAAAAAATGGACAAATACATATATTTATATATAAATATGTATTTATATAATGTGTATTTATACTTATATAAACATATTAAATATATCTCAATTATATTTATATTAATTATATTTCATAGCATGGGGCTAACTTCTATAATTTAGTTCCAATCAAATGTTCTTTCTGTATTCAACTGAAACTCTCCAGTATGTTTACAACTACAACTTTAATCTTAAGAATATCATATTAATAATTTATATGTGAAAAACAGTACTTCTAAGTACATGTTGTGATTTATTACTTTCTACTAGCACAGTCCTCATTTTAAAAGTAAATGAAATTGATATGAGATGCTACTGTTGAGCTTTTATTTTGCAATCAAGCTGTTATTTTTATATTAGAACAGAAAAAGCATTTTTATAAGAAAATATGAAAATGAGCTAAAGCAGTATTGACTCCTAACTCTCATTAACACAGGATTAACTTAAAGAATAGGATTGAATTAGCAAACATCTATTCATTTTAACTCAGAACAAAATTACCCTGTAAAATAGCAGTGCATCAAATGATAAATGCGTACTGAAAATTGACATTTTTTTCATTCAGTGCACATAAAATATGTAAAATTAAATCCAAGAAAAGGAGTAATTTAAATGTAATCAAAGGGGAGTTTGGTTTAGATAGAAAAAGAACTTTTATTCTGTTCTTCCATTTATCTTCATGTACTTACAAAAATACAACTTTTTTCTCCGTTTACTTACGTGAATCTTTATATTTCCAAATTTCAGAAAATAGAAGTTTAAATGCCAGAAAAGTCAGTTTCCCTCAATCCTTCGATAACACAGATGTCTTGGGGTGGGGGGTGGGTGGCGGTGATATCCTTCTTCCTTAAGCACTTACATTAATTGCACTAGAAGTGCACTCTTACAAGCCTAGGGCTGTTCAAAGGCCTTCCTGTGATTTCTGCTCTTCACTTCTTCACTGCTGTTGTCCAACTTTCTCTGTATCTGATATTCCCAACTTACTTCCTCAGACCCAGGTGACCTCTTCATATTTCTCGATATATTCTCTAATGGCAGATGATATCATATATTGTATGATTGTACTGAATATGGGTGGGGTGGGAGTAGGAAAATCACATCATGCACCCAAAGATTTCTGCTCTCTGTAGGAATCATTGTCATTTTTACTATCTGAGGCTGCCTGAGTTCCATTCTACAAACTTATGTAGAGGAGGAAAAATAATTTTCTTTTTATCCTTCTGTGCTCTTTGCTGAGACCCCTGTAATAAAAGATAGATTTACAAAAGAAAAAGAAACAGAAGTTTATTAACATGTATATCTCATGTATATGCATGAGATACCCAGGGAAAAGTGAGCAACTCCCCGAGGTGGCTTAGAATTCAGGATTAAATATCATCTTAGCAGGGAAGGGGGGAGAAGGCCTCTTAGGGTTGAGTAAATAATTTTTAGAAAAGATGAATGGGTCCTTAGAAGAAAAAATGATGTTGTCAAACCAAAGTTCGTGTGCCAGATACGAACACAGTGAGGTCAAACAAACCAAAACATGGACGTTTGGAGCAGAGAAAGTTTAATTGCAAGGGCTGAACAAGGAGGACAGAATGGCTCAAGCTCAAAAGACCCAAAGTCTTTTTGGGTTTCTGGAGAAGAGTTTTTATAGGTAAATTTAGGGGGAGGTGTGCAGGGGTGAGACCTTCCTCTGGTTGGTGAAGTAACAGGGTGATGTTCTAGGAACCTGCCTTCTGATTCCAACTAGTCTGGAGTCCACATGCTTCTGTTCAGCCTGACATGACCATCCTGTACCTGGGTGGGGGCCTTAGTTCCTGTAGAAGAACTCAGAGATATGTAGCAGGTTGTTCCTTGAGAAGGAACTGGGATCCTGCCCCATCAGCACACTATTGTTTCTTTCTGCCTTCATCACTCTCCTAATTAATAAGGGTTTGAATCTGCCCTTTGGAACTCTGGGAAGGTCTAGGAGGATGAAAGCCTTTTTTTTTCTATAAGCAAGAAATGGGAGACACAACAAAGCTTTTGTCCCTGGAAGGGCTCCACAGAGTTGTTGACTTAAAAAAAAAATGCACAACATAAGAGTTGTGAGTTAAGTTTTAGTTGGGGCAAAATGAGGACTGCAGCCCGGGAAACAACATTTCAGGTAGCTCTGAGAAACTGCTCCAAAGAGGTATGGGGAAGGTCAGTATATATGTGATCTTAGTGAAGGAGGAGTACATGCAGTCAAACTCACATTTTTGTAAAAGGTTTCTTCTAGTCACAAGGAGCAGACATCACCATGAAGGAATTTAGTGCTTCCCTAGATATGAGGAGATGCAAGGATTGGGCTCATAAAACGAGCTCCTGAAAACATCTAACTATTGAAGACCTGTTCTTCCCATTTTTCCAAAGCACAGAATGCCTCATTCCTGATCTCCACCCTAAATTCCCTTCAGGGGATGTTGAAGGTCAGCAGCTGCAGCAGCAGGTGTGATGTAATCCTTGTAGAGGTAGATGGCAAGTGCCTGTGGCAAGTGCCAATTTGTAGTTGACAGAGCCCTACTCAATTTTGATCTCTGCTTTTCTTTAATACTCTTCAATCTGGAACAGGTGTTGGACAAGAAAGAGAATAACATTTTGGATGGAGAGGTTAATCATAAACTCTGCAGAGGAACTGGGTTTTAGGGGGACTTGGTTTCACTGGGAGATGTGGAAGCCAAATCCAGCCTCTGTACAGCAACACTAAATTAAATCTCGGAGGCAGAGTTTTGGGTGAAGTAGAAAAGAATAGCTTTATTGATTTGTCAGGCAAATGGGGCCACGGTGGGCTGATGCCCTCAAAACTGTGTGTCCTGACCTGGAGGGGTAGTGAGGTGTTTTATAGTAATGGTGCAAAGAGGGTGTGATCAACTCGTAGACATTCTTCTGATTGGTTGGTGGTGAGGTAAGGGGGAGTCAGCATCATCAACCTTCTGGTTCCATCAGGTCTGGGGTCTACATGCTTGTGGTCAGCACACAGTTAACATCTCCCACCTGGTGGGGATTTCAATATCTGCAGAACAGCTCAAAGATACTGTGACATGTATCCCTTGAGGGGTATCAGGACATTGCCCCAAGGCTGCACTATTGTTTCTTGACTGTTTCTCCCTTGTCTGTGCATCCCCTCCCTTCCCTAATTAGCAACTGTTTGAACCTGCTGTTTGAACCTCAGGGAAGGTCATGGAGGCTAAATGAAGCCTATTTCTTATAATCAAGAAACGGGGTCACAAAGACTTTTGTACCCAGGAGCCCTACAGGGTCCTGCTTGGTTTCAGTGTGATGGTTTGAACAAAGTCCGTCTGGGTGAGATGTTGATTTCTAGTCTCCTCTCTCCTGGTAAGAGTCAATCTTCTCTGGCCGGTGACACCCTTGGGGAGAGCACTTATGACAGCTGAGTTTCTTTTTGAGTTTCTGTCTTTAGGCAGAGAAGATGAGTTCAGGGAAAACTCTCCCTGCATTTGCTATTTTCCAAGTAACTACAGATCAAAATAATCAATATTCCAAGGTGCATATTTTGAGGTAGCATGTCCTGAACTCCTGTAGTCATGTTTTGGGTGTCATATTCTGCTAATCTTCACTTACAAAGCTTATGAACTCAACATCTGCCTCTCTTTGCTATAACTCTCTAGAAGTGTGGTTCTGTCTTTTGCCCTTGCTGCTTTTCTTTCAGAGTGTGATATTGTTAGGGGAAACACTGGTTGAAACTGCCCAACCTGGCCAGGCAAGACAGTAGCCACTTGCATAAGTTATCTTAACAACAGGAGATCCTGGTATGGAACACGAAACTAACAAGCCACCACCAACCAGAAGAATTCAGGAAAGGTCAAAAGGAGACAGACACCAGTCCTTATGTCCTCCCAGAATCCTTCTCACTGGAATCCATCTTGACTGAGAGATGTGCTCACTACCAGGAAGGAACCTGAGTCAGAATGATTGGCCAGAGACAACCCGGAAACTAATCCCATCACCATAAAACGTGAGACTGCGAGCCACGTGGCAGAGCGGTCCTCCTGGCTTCCCTTACCCTCCTGCTCTCCACCCAGGTGCCCCTTCCCAATAAAGTCTCTTTCTTGTCAGCACATGTGTCTGCTCAGACAATTCATTTCCAAGTGTTAGACAAGAGCCCACTCTCGGGCCCTAGAAGGGGTCCCCCTTCCTGCAACAATATTCTATAGTCTTGATAAATTCACGTGTGTATTTGTGTGTCTGTGAATTTGGTTTTGGACTGTAAGACAGACAAGAGATGAATTAATTTTACTCTGTAGATCTTAGCACACTATTATCCGTGTGTGGAAGACCTCCTCCAGTTAACTTTTGCTATGCTGTGGCACAGTATGTTTGTTTTGTTTGATTTATCAAAGTCTGTTTTTGCCTTTGCTTTGCATTTTCTCTTCCTTTTCTCTCCCCTCATAGGAACCTACTCTAATAAATTTGGGTTATGCCCTTGGATGTGAGATATCTGAAAAAATACTGGGTATAGTGAATGTGTATTATTTAAATTACAGTAAAACCTTGAATTGTAACTTGTTGTGTGAGTGTTGCGAAAGATGAGCAAACATTTCTAATAAATTTTAACTTGATAAATGAGTGATGTCTTGCAATACGAGTCGTAGGTGATGCCGAATGTCACATGATCACAACTGAGCCAGTAGAGCTGACCACTTATGAACTGATGGATCTGCACTGAGAGCAACAGCAAGGATTATGGAGGAGATCTCGTCTGCAGAGGAGGAGGAGAAAAAGGCGGAGGAATCACTCACTTCAAGTGAAATTAGGGAGATGTGTAAAATGTGGGAAACGGTGCAAAATTTTGTAGAAAAGCACCACCCAAATAAGGCTGTAGCAGTGCGAGCAATGAATCTGCTTAATGACAGTGCAGTGTCACATTTCCATGAAATCCTCAAAAGGAGGCAAAAGCAAGTGTCATTGGATAGGTTCCTTGTTAAAGTTGCACAAAAAACGATTCCATTGAGCCAACAGATAGCACTATCCGTTAGTGATAGTGAAAGTCGTCCTACACAATAACCTTCCTCTCTCTTGTCTCCTTCACACCAGCCATGAAGATTTTAAAAGGTAAATGCAGGTTAATTTGTTTTCTTTATATTTTGTATTTTCTTTATTATTTTGTATTATATTACAGTATTGTAATCAATTTTATACGAATATTTTTGGGCTGTGGAATGAATCACCCGAGTTTCCATTATTTTTTATGGGGAAATTCACTTTGATATACAAGTGCTTTGGATTACAAGCATGTCTCCAGAAAGAATTATGCTCTCAAACCAACGTTTTACTGTACTTTTGTTTTTCTTTTTTTTCATTTTAAAGCTGTTTATTGGAATATAATTGCTTTACATTGTTGTGCCAGTTTCTTCTGTACAACAAAGTGAATCATCTGTATTTATACATATATCCTCATATCCCCTTCCTCTGGCGACTCCCTGCCACACTCCCTATCCCATCCCTCTAAGTCATCACCCATCATCTAGTTGATCTCCCTGTTTTATGCAGCAGTTTCCTACTAGCTATCTGTTCTACATTTGGTAGTGTATATATGTCAATACTATTCTCTCGCTTCTTCCCAGCTTCCCCTTCACCCCTCACCCCATGTCCTCAGGTCTGTTCTCTACAACTGCATCTTTATTCTTTCACTGTCATGGGTTCATTGGTACCATTTTTTTTAGATTCCATATCTATGAATTAGCACGTGGTATGTTTTTCCCTTTCTGGCTTACTTTGCTCTGTGTGACAGACTCTGGGTCCATCCACCTTACTACATATAACTCAGTTTAATTCCTTTTTATGGCTGCATAATATTCCATTATATATATGTGCCACATCATCTTTATCCATTCATCTGTTGATGGGCACTAAGATTGCTTCCATGTCCTGGCTATTGTAAAGAGTGCTGCAGTGAACACTGTGGTACATGTTTCTTTTTGGATTATGGTTTTCTCAGGAAATATGCCCAGGAGTGGGATTGTTGGGTCATATGATAGTTCTATTTTTAGTTTTTTAGGGAACCTCTGTACTGTTTTCCATAATGGCTATACCAATTTGCATTCCCACCAACAGTGCAGGAGGGTTCCCTTTTCTCCATACCCTCTCTGGCATTTAATATTTCCAGATTTTTTGATTATGGCCATTCTGACCAGTGTAAGGTGATACCTCATTGTGGCTTTCACTTGCATTTCTCTGATGATTAGTGATGTTGAGCATCTTTTCATGTGTTTGTTGGCCATCTGCACGTCTTCTTTGGAGAAATGTCTGTTTAGGTCTTCTGCCCATTTGTGGATTGGGTTATTTGCTTTTTAGGTATTAAGCTGCATAAGCTGCTTGTATATTTTGGAGATTAATCCTTTATCAGTTGCTTCATTGGCAAATATTTTCTCCCATTCTGAGGGCTGTCTTCTTGTTTCTTTTGCTGTGCAAAACCTTTTAAGTTCCATTAGGTCCCATTTGTTTATTTTTTATTTTATTTCCATTATTCTAGGGGGTGGGTCAAAAAGGACCTTGCTTTGATTTATGCCATAGAGTTTTCTGCCTATGATTTCCTCTAACAGTTTTTATAATATCTGGCCTTCCATTTAGGTCTTTAATCCATTTTGAGTTTATTTTTGTGTATGGTGTTAGGAATTGTTCTAATTTCATTCTTTTACATGTAGCTGTCTAATTTTCCCAGCACCAGTTATTGAAGAGGCTGTCTTTTTTCCATTGTATATTCTTGCCTCCTTTGTCAAAGAAAAGGTGCTGATATGTGCGTGGGTTTATATGTGGGCTCTCTATTGTGTTCCATTGATCTGTATTTCTGTTTTTGTGCCAGTGCCATACTGTCTTGATCACAGTAGCCCTGTAGTATAGTTTGAAGTCAGGGAGCCTGATTCCTCCAGCTCCATCTTTCCTTCCCAAGATTGCTTTGGCTATTCAGGGTCTTTTGTGTTTCCATACAAATCATAAAATTTCTTGTTCTAGTTCTGTGAAAAGTGCCATTGGTAATTTGATAGGAATTGCACTGAATCTGTAAATTGCTTTGGGTAGGATAGTCACTTTCACAATGTTGAGTCTTCCAATCCAAGAACATGATATGTCCCTCCATCTGTTTGTATCATCTTTGATTTATTTCATCAGTGTCTTTTAGTTTTTTGCATACAAGTCTTTTGCCTCTTTAGGCAGGTTTATTCCTAGGTATTTGATTCTTTTTGTTGCAATGGTGAATGGGATTGTTTCCTTAATTTCTCTTTCTGCTTTTTCATTGTTAGTGTATAGAAATGCAAGAGATTTCTGTGCATTAATTTTATATCCTACTACTTTACAAAATTCATTGATTAGTGCCAGCAGTTTTCTGGAAGCTTCTTTAGGGTTTTCTACCTATAATATCATGTCATCAGCAAAGAGTGACAATTTTATTCTTTTCCAATTTGGATTCCTTTTATTTCTTTTTCTTCTCTGATTTCTGTGGCTAACAGTTCTAAAACTATGTTGAATAATAATGGTGAGAGTGGCATCCTTGTCTTGTTCCTGCTCTTAGAGGGAATGCTCTCATTTTTTTACCATTTAGAACGAAGCGGGCTGTTGGTTTGTCATATATGGCTTTTATCATGTTGAGGTAACTTCCTTCTATGCCCACTTCTGGAGAGTTTTTATCATAAATGGTTGTTGAATTTTGTCAAAAGCTTTTTCTGCATCTATTGAGACGATCGTATGGTTTTTATCCTTCAATTTGTTGATATAATGTATCACATTGATTGATTTGCATATATTGAAGAATCCTTGCATTCCAGGGATAAACCCCACTTGATCATGGTGTATGATCTTTTTAATGTGCTCTTGGATTCTATTAGCTAGTATTTTGTTGAAGATTTTTGCATCTATATTCATCAGTGATATTGGACTGTCATTTTCTTTTTTTGTGACACCTTTGCCTGGTTTTGGTATCAGGGTGATGGTAGTCTCGTAGAATGAGTTTGGGAGTGTTCCTCCTTCTCTATTTTGGAATAGCTTGAGAAGGATAGATATTAGCTCTTCTCTAAATGTTTGATAGAATTCACCTGTGAAGCCATCTGGCCCTGGGCTTTTGTTTGTTAGGAGATTTTTAATTACAGTTTCAGTTTCCATGCTTGTGATTGGTCTGTTCATATTTTCTATTTCTTCCTGGTTCAGACTTGGATGATTGTACTTTTGTAAGAATTTGTCCATTTCTCCCAGGTTATCCAATTTATTGGCATATAGTTGCTTATAGTAGTCTCTCATGGTCTTTTGTATTTCTGAGGTGTCAGTGGTTACTTCTCCTTTTTCATTTCTAATTCTGTTGATTTGGGTCTTTTCCCTTTTCTTCCTGATGAGTCTGGCTAATGGTTTATCAATTTTGTTTATCTTCTCAAAGAACCAGCTTTTAGTTTTATTGATCTTTGCTATTGTTTCCTTCATTTCTTTTTCATTTATTTCTGCTCTGATCTTTATGATTTCTTTCCTTCTGTTCACTTTGGGGGTTTCTTCTTCTTCTTTCTCTAATTGTTTTAGTTGTAAGGTTCGGTTGTTTATTCGAATTTTTTCTTGTTTCTTGAGGTAGGATTGTATTGCTATAAACTTCCCTCTTAGAACTACTTTTGCTGCATCCCATAGGTTTTGGGTCATCATCTTTTCATTGTCATTTGTTTCTAGGTATTTTTTGATTTCCTGTTTGATTTCTGCAGTGACTTCTTAGTTGTTTAATGGTATATTGTTTAGCCTTCATGTGTTTGTATTTTTTGCCGTTTTTTTCCTGTAATTGATATCTAATTTAATGGGGCTGTGGTCAGAGAAGATGCTTGATACGATTTCAATTTTCTTGAATTTACCAAGGCTTGATTTATGACCCAAGATGTGATCTATCCTGGAGAATGGTCCATGTGCATTTGAGAAGAAAGTGTATTCTGCCATTTTTGGATAGACTGTCCAATCAATATCAATTCAAGATGGACTAATATCTCATTAAAGGTTGTGTTTCCTTATTTTCTGTTTGGATGATCTGTCCATTGGTGCAAGTGGGGTGTTAAAGTCTCCTACTATTACTGTGTTACTGTTGATTTCCCCTTTTATGGCTGTTAGCATTTGCCTTATGTTTTAAGGTGCTCCTGTGTTGGTACATAGCTATTTACAGTTGTTATATCTTCTTCTTGGACTGATCCTTTGATCATTATGTAGTGTCCTTCCTTGTCTCTTATAATAGTCTTAACTTTAAAGTCTAATTTGTCTGATATGATTGTTGCTACTCCAGCCTTCTTTTGACTTCCATTTGCATGGAATATCTTTTTCCATCCCCTTACTTTCAGTCTGTATGTGTCCCTAGGTCTGAAGTGGGTTTCTTGTAGGCAGCATATATAAGGGTCTTGTTTTTGTATCCATTCAGCCAGCCTGTGTCTTTTTTTATTATTATTATTGGAATATAATTGCTTTACACGCTTGTACCAGTTTTTGAGGTACACCAAGGTCAATCATCTGTATTTATACACATATCTCCATATTCCGTTCCTCCCTCGACTCCCCTCCACCCTCCCCATCCCAGTCCTCTAAGCCATCATCCATCATCACATTGAACTCCCTTTGTTATACAGCAACTTCCCACTGGTTATCTATTTTACAGTTGGTAGTATATATACTTTTTTATATATATATATACCTTTTTAAGTATATATATATACCTTTTTCTTGTCACTGAGTTGATCAGTACCATTTTTAGATTCCGTATATATGAGTTAGCATACAAGATTTGTCTTTCTCTCTGACTTACTTCATTCTGTATGACAGACTCTAGGTCTATCCACCTCATTATAGCTCTGTCTCCAGCCTGTGTCTTTTGGTTGGAGCATTTAATCCATTTATATTTAAGGTAATTATTGACATGTATGTTCCTATTACTGTTTTCTTAATTGTTTTGGCTGTTATTTTTGTAGGTCTTTTCCTTCTCTTGTGTTTACTGCCTAGAGGAGTTCCTTTAGCAGTTGTTGTAAGGCTGGTTTGTTGGTGCTGAATTCTCTTAACTTTTGCGTGTCTGGAAAGCTTTTGATTTCTCCATTGAATCTGAATGAGATTTCTTGCTGGGTAGAGTATTCTTGGTTGTAGGTTTTTCTTTTTCAAGACTTTAATTATCTCCTGCCACTCTCTTCTGGCCTGCAGAGTTTCTGCAGAGAAATCAGCTCTTATCCTTATGGGTTTTCCCTTATATGTTACTTGTTGCTTTCCTCTTGTTGCTTTTAATATTTTTTCTTTGTGTTTAATTTTTCTTAGTTTGATTAAAATGTGCCTTGGTGTGTTTCTCCTTGGGTTTATTCTGTCTAGGGCTCTTTGTACTTTTTGGATTTAGTTTACTATTTCCTTTCCTATGTGGGGGAAGTTTTCCGCCATAATCTCTTCAAATATTTTCTCAAACCCTTTCTTATTTTCTTCTTCTTCTGGGATGCCTATGATTAGAATGTTGGTATGCTTAATGTTATCCCTGAGATCTCTGAGACTGGCTTCCATTATTTTTTATTCTTTTTTCTTTTTCCTGCTCTGTGGCAGTTATTTCCCCCATTCTGTCTTCCAACTCACTTACTCATTCTTCTACCTCAGTTTTTCTGGTGTTTATACCATCTAGAATATTTTTAATTTCAGTTATTTTGTTGTTCATTGTTTGTTTGCTCTTTAGTTCTAGGTCCTTATTAAATGTTTCTTGTATTTTATCTATTTTGTTTTCGAGATTTTGGATCACGTTTACTATCATTACTCTGAATTCTTTTTCAGGCAATTTGCCAATTTCTTCTTCATTTATTTGATCTTGTGTGTTTTTATCTTGCTCCTTTGACTGCATGGTGTTTCTTTGTTTTCTCATTTTGTCTATAGTATTTGCTGCCTCCTTTCCATACGCTGCCTAGTAGTAATTCCTCTTGTCTCTCTTTTGTTTGGCTTGAGGTATCAAGCCCTGGAGCTTGCTGGCCTTTGGTTGGATTTGGAGCTTGGTGTTGAGAATGAGAACTCTGGGGGAGCACTTGCTGATTAATATTCCATGGGGTCAGGAGTTCTCTTGGTCCATTGTCCTGGACTCTGCTCTACTGTCTTAGAGGTCCAAGTTTGACCCCTAGCTGGGGCGCCAAGATGCTGGAAGCTGCACGGCATGGAGAAAAAGGAGGTAGAAGGAGAGCAAAGAAAAAAAGAAAAAGAAAAAAGGGAAGAAGGGGAAAGGACAGACAGATCCCCAAGACTGGTGGTAAAAGTAACTCTGATCTGTCAGAGCCACACAAGGAGATGTGCACACTTGCACTTGCAAAAATAGAAGAGGAAAAGAAACCCAAGAGAGAGCAAAGAAAAGAAAGAAGGGAGTATTCATACCAATTACAAGCAAATCCACATACAAATATATACAGTAAAGATTAAACTAACAAAGCCCAGAAACAAGACAAACATACCAAGAAGTCCTCCAATACTTTTAGGTAGGGCTCTGCACCTGCTGTGGAGAGGACCATGGAGAACTCAGACTGTGACCTTGTATTAGTCCTGTGTGTATTTGTCCCCACAGTCCCCACTTGCCCCTTATGTCTACAGTCTCTGTTGTAGAAACACTCATCTATTCAGGTGATCCATATATGCAGGGTCTATCAAGCCTATTGTGGGTATTAAATCTGCTCCTCTTGCAGCTGTTTCTCTTTCTCTTCTTTGGTCCTGCAGTCCTTGGGGATCAGTTTTGATTTTGGTCCCTTCTTTGCCAGTGGGTTGCTCTCCAGAGTCAGTTCCCTGCCCAGGCAAGAGGGCGCGAAAGTGGGTGATTTGGGCTCACTTGCCACTTCAGGCCGAGGGGAGGGAGGGATATGGCAGTATAATTGAAATCTGCGGGAGTGCTTGTAGCAGCATAGGTCAGCGTGAGCCTGAGGTGTGCTGTGAGTTCTTCCCAGGGAAGTTGGTCCTGACACAGGACCTTTGGTGTTGGTGGTTTTCACCTGCTGCTGGGAGGGTGTGGCCAATGACTTGACTTACACACAGGACCCTTGGCAGCAGGGGGTGGGCAGGTGGCGGGACCTGGCAGCACGTGGCAGGGCAGCGGCACGGAGCAGTGGGGACTTTTTGATACAGCAGCCATGGGTCGTGCAGCTTTGCAGCCTGTGAGTTTGCAGAGAGGGAATCTCCTCCCAAGCACTCTGAATCAAAAGTCCCCTGCCTTTCCATCTGGCCCAGAATTTTCCCCAAACTCCCTCCTAGCTTGCTGGTGCACCTGCCCTCCCCCCCACCCCAAGGCTGTTCTCATGCAGCCAACCCCAGCTCTCTCCTTGGTGTCTGTTCTCTGAAGCCCAAGCCTTGGTGCCCTGCCCCCACCACTGCCACAGGTGAGCAGATTAGCTTCTCTGTCTGGGCAGTGCTGCCTGAATCCTCTGTGCAGGGATCTTTCCACTCTGCCCTCTGCACACCTGACATTGCTCTCTCTTCTGGGGGCTCTGAGCCTCCCTCTGTCCTTCCTCACCAGTGAGGGGCTCCCCAGTGCATGGGAGCCTTCCCTCCCTCACAGCTCCCTCCCCAAGGGGCCGGTCCTTTCAGGATTCTTTGTCTCTCTTTTTTCCTTTCTTTCCTTTGCGCTACCCAATTGTGTGGAAATTATCTTGCCTTTTTGGCAGTCTGAGGTCTCCTGCCAGCATTCGGAAGGTGTTCTACAGGGGCCATTCCACAAGAAGATGTATTTTTGATGTATT